>NW_027193783.1:0-91883 GCF_032444005.1 Ranitomeya imitator
CACACCTAAATATCCCAGTTAGAACTGCAATCAGCAGATACACCTGGCCAGGACTGCAACTGAGGGACAACTGCATTCCCACCTACAACCACTGGAGGGAACCCAAAAGCAGAATTCACAACAGATGCTCTTCCAGTATCAAAGCCACTAGAGTCATGGAGCCTAGAGCAGGCAGCCAACAAAGATGTTGCAGTCCATGGGTCAGAGACGGGAAACAACGCTGATTCAAACTCTGAGCCATGTATGTCTGGTGAGCCTCATGTTCTAACACAGCCAGAAATGAATGACTTGTTCCGGGACTTACGTATCTCAAAACCAAATGCAGAGTTCGTGGATTCAAGACTTCAAGGATGGCATTTTCTGCCTCTAGCTACAATTAAGAGCTGGCTCAGGGATAGGAAACAAAGGGTGGTTATTAATGGAGCACACTCGGACTGGGTCGTGGTTAGCAGTGGGGTACCACAGGGGTCAGTATTGGGACCTCTTCTTTTTAACATATTAATGATCTTGTAGGGGGCATAAAGAGCAGAATTTCAATATTTGCAGATGACACTAAACTCTGCAGGGTAATCAATACTGAGGAGGAAAATTTTATATTACAGGATGATTTTTTTAAACTTGAAACTTGGGCTGATAAATGGCAAATGAGCTTTAATGGGGATAAATGTAAGGTCATGCACTTGGGTAGAAGAAATAAGATGAATAACTATGTGCTTAATTCTAAAACTCTGGGCAAAACCATCAATGAAAAAGACCTGGGAGTATGGGTGGATGAAAAACTCATGTTCAGTGGCCAGTGTCAGGCAGCTGCTACAAGGGCAAATAATATAATGGGATGCATTAAAAGAGGCATAGATGCTCATGAGGAGAACATAATTTTACCTCTATACAAGTCACTAGTGTGACCACACTTAGAATACTGTGCACAGTTCTGGTCTCCGGTGTATAAGAAAGACATAGCTGAACTGGAGCGGGTGCAGAGAAGAGCGACCAAGGTTATTAGAGGACTTGGGGGTCTGCAATACAAGATAGGTTATTACACTTGGGGCTAATTAGTTTGGAAAAACGAAGACTAAGGGGAGATCTTATTTTAATGTATAAATATATGAGGGGACAGTACAAAGACCTTTCTGATGATCTTTTTAATCATAGACCTGAAACAGGGACAAGGGGGCATCCTCTACGTCTGGAGGAAAAAAGGTTTAGGCATAATAACAGACGCGGATTCTTTACTGTAAGAGCAGTGAGACTATGGAACTCTCTGCCAAATGATGTTGTAATGAGTGATTCATTACTTAAATTTAAGAGGGGACTGGATGCCTTTCTGGAAAAGTATAATGTTACAGGGTATATACACTAAAACATAATAAATGAAAATTGGAGGGAAACTCAATTTAAAATGATGCATGGAGCACTCTCTGCTTTTAATATTCATAAACCAGATATAAGACCTAACAGACTTACAGCCTGCCCTAGATGTCAGCAACCTAGCTCTGATTTATTACATGGCCTATGGTCCTGCGGTTACATAGTCCCGTTTTGGGGCCTAGTTTCTGGATTACCAGCCTTTGGAGTAATGTGACAATGGCGATCTTACATTATTGGGAGAATATGAGTGGCGAGAGTTGCGGAGGGAGGGGTCCCCCAATACTAATACATACTATACTTATCATCGTCTACCCCTCAGTTGTCAGATTTAATAGCTCGACTGCATCATTACATGGCGGTGGAGCAAGGGGACGCACTCACAAATAAGGAGGTACAAGCGGGCAAATTTCTTAAAAAATGGAGACAGTTTCTTGGAAAACGTGCGGGGCCGATGCAAGGCGGAAGATGATAACTCCCTTCTCTTCCACTAGATGGTTCCTCTTGGAAAAATTGAAGAATAATCTGGGTCCACTACAATTACCAGAGGATTGCTCTTGCCATGATTAGCGTTAGATGTTTTACTACTTTACTGGATAATGGGAAGGCGGGCTAGACTGCCGGTTGGAATGGGTTAGGCGACTCGGTGAAGGCTCCCTGCTCCTTTTCTTACTCTCCTCCCTCCCTTTCCCCCTTCCCTTCATCTTTTATTTCTTTGTTTGTTTTTGTATTTTTGACAATTCTCTCCGCTATCCCATATAGACGTTATAATATTGGCTAAGATTACCTTCGTTATCTCCAAAAGAAGATATTCTTAATCGGTAACCTTTACAAGTACAATGTACAATGTCTAAATCCTATGATTGATGCCAATGGATTGTTGTTTCATATGGTTGTAAATGCAAATTTTCAATAAAAATTTATATTAAAAAAAAAAAGAAAAGGCCATTCAGAAATTGGGGGAGATTCACAAGGAGCGGACTGCTGCTGTCCACACTGCCAAAAGTACCAATACCGGGTTTACAGTCAACAGTATCACTGGGCTTGATTAGCAGCAAACTCGCCTGACCTTAACCTCATAGAGAATCTATGGAGTATTGTCAAGAGGAAGGTGAGAGACACCAGACCCAACAATGCAGATGAGCTGAAGGCTGCTATCAAAGCAACCTGGGCTTCCATAACCCCTCAGCAGTGCCGCAGGCTGATCGCCTCAATGCCACGCCACATTGATGCAGTAATTGATGGAAAAGGACCAAGTATTGAGGGCATTTACTGAACATACATTTCAGTAGGACAACATTTCGGATTTTACAATCATTTTTCAAGCTGGTGATATAAAGTATTCTAATTTACTGAGATAATGACTTTTGGGATTTCATTGGTTGTAAGCCATAATCATCAACATTAACAGAAATAAACACATGAAATAGATTACTCTGTGTGTAATGACTCTGTGTGTGATGTAGTTAACTTTTTGATGATATTCTAATTTTGTGAGAAGCACCTGTACATATATAGAAATTAAAGCAATTTTTTTACAAATAGTGTATATATATATATATAATTACTGCTTTCTCATTGACTTCATACATTGTGCCCACTATGGGGACATAAAAGAGGGGCATTTCACAATTTAAGTAAAGGATGAAACTTTCCAAAGACAAAAAGATTAATGTTAACGATGTCATGATTTTTAATGATTGATTACTTGGGTCATTGATGATTACCTCTTCAATATTTTTCACAGTTGTTAATAGTAAACTCTGCAACTAAGGAGTTAAATGATCTATGGAGAAGAAAAAAGACCCGTGAGGTAATAAACATATCCAGTATTTCCATTCCTATGATGGAGGATTAGTGGTGAGCGAGCGTGCTCTGATGAGGTGTTAACTCAGCATGCTCAAGTGCTAATCCAACATTTCGGCGTGCCATAAAAGTATGCTCGAGACGCCGCAGGGATTTCTGAAATCTCAGCTTTTTTTTTTAAAGCAGCGCTTTGTCAAGTCTCTCAGTTTTGCAGCGTATTTCACCCATTCAAGTGAATGATAAAAAACGCCGGTAAAAACAGCAAAACAAATATTCGGTGTGAGGAAAAAAACTGCAGCATTCTGTGATTACAGTCCAAAATCGGACACTGGCAGGAAACAGTTGCACGCCTTATGGAGCATCAGAGGGACCAGCGGTTTTTACAGATACATTCCATTTCTGTAGCAAAGAAGCCTGTAAATGGTCGTGTAAAAGATTAATAGCTGCGGAATAACAGGACGGATTCTACACGGACAGAACACGGAGGACAAGTGAGAAAACCTCGCCCCACTCTCCTGGATTATTGGTACACAAGTGTGAGCGAACCCGAAATATTGCCGGGCAGCAAGTATCTGTGCAGAGCCGATGCTGGAAAATTCTATCACAAGATTCCGTGATGACATCACTGGTGATTGTCGGCCAGGATGACATCACTGGTGATTGTCGGCCACTGTGACATCACTGGTGATTGTCGGCCATTGTGACATCACAGCCCCTATAAATAGAAGCCGCGCAGGGTTCCGGGTGCCATTTTTGGTTCTATAGTGACGGAGAGCATTTGCAATTTCTCACTATGGCTGAATTACATCTGAATGATTTTCAGGTACAAGCGCTATTGGAGGTTCTTATCTTCCATCGCCCTAACATTGCGCTTCTACCACCCGATGGCATCCTCTGCTTCACTCACCGGCTGGTGGTGCAGCTAGTAAAGGATTGCCTGACTAAACACCGACAAGATCAACTGACGTCAGAGTATCTGACAGATTTATGTCACAACATCAAGACTTTACTACAGCAGGTAAGTGGCGGACGCTCCGCACACAACTTCTCTGTACTCAGAGATAATAATGGTGGGACAGAAGCTTCTTCTTTCCTCCCATATAAAACACGACGAGTCCCCAAATCCTGTATGGAGTCAGTGTATCTGCAGAGAGGAGCAGATGACACATACAATGGCCGCCAATCATCTGAGATTGTTCTTTTTTGTTTCTTTTCTTCTTTATAGGCCGAAAAAAAGTCTCAATCTGGAGACTTGGCTTATATTACAGAACTGGCCGAAAAAATCCTCCGTGTACTAGAACTTCCGGACCGCTCGTCGGACCGCCAGGTAAGCAGCGTCGGACTGGAGCACCTTGGGCCCACCAGAGAAAATCATTCTTGGGGCCCACTATGTAGCTACAAAGAAATAAATACAAGACCACCAATTGTGGGGTAAAATACTAATATCAGGGTATCATATAAGATAGTACACTTCTTAATTATATAGCACTGGTTGGAGTAGCCCCATCATAGAATATAAAGTAGGCCCCTCATAGAATAAAAAGTAGCCCCCTCATAGAATTTAATGTAGCCCCCTCATAGAATATAATGTAGCCCCCTCATAGAATAAAAAGTAGCCCCCTCATAGAATTTAATGTAGTCCCCTCATAGAATATAATGTAGCCCCCTCACAGAATTTAATATAGCCTCCTCATAGAATATAATGTAGCCCCCTCATAGAATAAAAAGTAGCCCCCTCATAGAATTTAATGTAGCCCCCTCATAGAATATAATATAGCCCCCTCATAGAATAAAAAGTAGCCCCCTCATAGAATATAATGCAGCCCCCGTCATAGAATATAAAGCAGCCCCCTCATAGAATATAATGTAGCCCCCTCATAGAATTTAATGTAGCCCCCTCATAGAATATAATGCAGCCCCTCCCCCATAGAATATAATGCAGCCCCCATAGAATATAATGTAGCCCCCCTCATAGAATTTAATGTAGCCCCCTCATAGAATATAATGCAGCCCCCCTTATAGAATATAATGCAGCCCCCCATAGAATATAATGTAGCCCCCCCATAGAATATAGTTTAGCACCTCAAAGAATATAATGTAGCTCCCTCATAGGGTATAATGAAGCCTCCCATAGAATATAATGTAGCCCCCTCAGAGTATAATGCAGCACCCCTCATAGGGTTTAATGCAGTCCACTCATGGGGTATAATGCAGTCCCCCTCCTAGGGTATAATGCAGCACCCCTCATAGGGTATAATGCAGCACCCCTTCATATGGTATAATGCAGCCACCCTCATAGAGTATAATGTAGCCCTCCCCAAATGGTATAATGCAATCCTCCCTTATAAGGTATAATGCAGCCCTCCCTCATATGGTATAATGTAGCCCTACCTCATAGGGTATAATGCAGCCCCCTCATAGGGAATAATGCAGCCTCCCTATAGGGTATAATGCAGCCCCCCTCATAGAGTATAATGTAGCCCCCTCATAGGGTATAATGCAGCCCACTCATGGGGTATAATGCAGCCCCCCTCATAGGGTATAATGCAGCCCTCCCTCATAGGGTATAATGCAACTCTCCCTCATAGGGTATACTTCAGCGCCCCTCATAGGTTATAATGTAGCCCCCTCATAGGGTATAATGCAGCCCCCTCATAGGTTATAATGCAGGCCCCTTCATAGGATATAATGCAGCCCACTCATAGGGTATAATGCAGCTCCCCTTATATGGTATAATGCAGCCCCCCTCATAGGGTATAATGCAGTCCCCCTAATAGGTTATAATGCAGCCCCCCTCATAGGGTATACTGTAGCCCTCCCTCATAGGGTATAATGCAGCCCCCCTCTTAGGGTATAATGCAGCCCCCCACAGAATATAATGCAGCCCCCCATAGAATTTAATGTAGACCCTCATAGAGTATAATGCATTCCCAAATTGAATGTAGCTCCACAGTCCTACAGTATTATGGCCACCAGGACTCACTCACTGACATATATATATATATATATATATATATATATATATATATAAAAACAAACACAATCCTCACCTCTCCTCCTTGTTCCCCACTGATCCCGGCTCTGCTCCGGTATCAGCAGCTGCACTGCCATTTGCCCAACACACAGCGGGTACGCGATGAAGTGACGTCATCACACACCTTCAGTGTCAGAGGCAGAGGGGAATGATGGGAGATGGAGCGTCGTCTGATGCTCTCTCCTCCATTATTGCTTTCATCTGTGATGCCGATACAGTTGAATGTGGTGCACACTGGGGAGGAGTGCTGGCATTAGGCCCCCCTGACTTACAGGCCCCATAGTGGCCGCTTGGGCTGGGGCCCCTGGGTGAGCGGGGGCCCTGGTCTGCCAGCCATGATAGGGGGCAGTGTTAGACTCAGCCTGTGGCTAACACTGCCCGCTATTAAAGTGAAATTAATATTCACCGCTCTCCACGCCCATGGGGGTGTGGTGTTGAGAGAAGATTCATTTCTTTTTAGCAGCGGGGACAGGCTTTAGCTGCAGCAGCCTGTCACCCACTGCTGCTCCGCTGGCATCAGGCGGGTACCCCTGACTCACGGGCCCCATAGCAGCTGCATGGTCTGCCGCTTCTAGCAATACGCCACTGGCTAGGGCCCCTGGAGCAGCAGGAGCCCTAGGCAGCTGCCTGCCCTGTATGCCAGCAGGTGTCAATGCCTGGGCCCCCTGGAGAATCCTCCAGTTCTCTGGAGGGCCAGTTGGACCCTTCCGGTAAGGAGCCATCAATTGGTGCATCAGTAAATGTTGGTTTCATCCATCCTGATTGATGGATTTGGGGATTTAGTGAAATCTTCCACATATTAATTATCTCTATTATATCTATTAGGAAACACCAGAAGGCGACGACGAATATGGGGAGAATGTGACCCCGGAAATCCCTGACTCTAATAGGAGTCAGCTGGAGCCGAGCAGCGATCTGATTGCAGGTGAGCTGATCACATGACCGTCTACAAGGAATCTCCAGATATTACGCAGCAGGGAATAATGGTGGATTTACTCTCTACTCCGTGAAATGGGACCTGTCAGCACATAATACATATAGGAGTGGTGGGATGATGGCAGAGGACGTTCCCCCCATTATACCCAGATATTACACAGCAGGGAATAATGGTGGATTTACTCTCTACTCCATGTAATGGGGACCTGTCAGCACATGATACATATAGGAGTGGTGGGATGACGGAGTGGGACGTTCCCCCCATTATATCCAGATATTACCCAGCAGGGAATAATGGCGGATTTACTCTCTACTCCATGTAATGGGACCTGTCAGCACATGATACATATAGGAGTGGAGGGATGACGGCGGAGGACGTTCCCCCCATTATATCCAGATATTACACAGCAGGGAATAATGGTGGATTTACTCTCTACTCCATGTAATGGGATCTGTCAGCACATGATACATATAGGAGTGGTGGGATGACGGCAGAGGACATTCCCCCCATTATATCCAGATATTACACAGCAGGGAATAATGGCGGATTTACTCTCTACTCCATGTAATGGGGACCTGTCAGCACATGATACATATAGGAGTGGTGGGATGATGGCAGAGGATGTTCCCCCCATTATATCCAGACATTACACAGCAGGGAATAATGGCGGATTTACTCTCTACTCCATGTAATGGGGACTTGTCAGCACATGATACATATAGGAGTGGTGGGATGACGGCGGAGGACGTTCCCCCCATTATATCCAGATATTACACAGCTGGGAATAATGGCGGATTTACTCTTTACTCCATGTAATGGGGACCTGTCAGCACATGATACATATAGGAGTGGTGGGATGACGGCGGAGGACGTTCCCCCCATTATATCCAGATATTACGCAGCTGGGCATAATGACGGATTTACTCTCTACTCCATGTAATGGGGACCTGTCAGCACATGATACATATAGGAGTGGTGGGATGACGGCGGAGGACGTTCACCCCATTAAATCCAGATATTACACAGCAGGGAATAATGGCGGATTTACTCTTTACTCCATGTAATGGGGACCTGTCAGCACATGATACATATAGGAGTGGAGGGATGACGGCGGAGGACGTTCCCCCCATTATATCCAGATATTACACAGCAGGGAATAATGGCGGATTTACTCTCTACTCCATGTAATGGGGACCTGTCAGCACATGATACATATAGGAGTGGTGGGATGACAGCGGAGGACGATCCCCCCATTATACCCAGACATTACACAGCAGGGAATAATGGCGGATTTACTCTTTACTCCATGTAATGGGGACCTGTCAGCACATGATACATATAGGAGTGGAGGGATGACGGTGGAGGACGTTCCCCCCCATTATATCCAGATATTACACAGCAGGGAATAATGGTGGATTTACTCTCTACTCCATGTAATGGGGACCTGTCAGCACATGATACATATAGGAGTGGTGGGATGACAGCGGAGGACGATCCCCCCATTATACCCAGATATTACACAGCAGGGAATAATGGTGGATTTACTCTCTACTCCATGTAATGGGGACCTGTCAGCACATGATACATATAGGAGTGGTGGGATGACGGCGGAGGACGTTCCCCCCATTATATCCAGACATTACACAGCAGGGAATAATGGCGGATTTACTCTTTACTCCATGTAATGGGGACCTGTCAGCACATGATACATATAGGAGTGGTGGGATGACGGCGGAGGACGTTCCCCCCATTATATCCAGATATTACACAGCAGGGAATAATGGCGGATTTACTCTTTACTCCATGTAATGGGGACCTGTCAGCACATGATACATATAGGAGTGGTGGGATGACGGCGGAGGACGTTCCCCCCATTATATCCAGATATTACACAGCAGGGAATAATGGCGGATTTACTCTCTACTCCATGTAATGGGGACCTGTCAGCACATGATACATATAGGAGTGGTGGGATGATGGCAGAGGACGTTCCCCCCATTATATTCAGACATTACACAGCAGGGAATAATAGCGGATTTACTCTCTACTCCATGTAATGGGGACCTGTCAGCACATGATACATATAGGAGTGGTGGGATGATGGCAGAGGACGTTCCCCCCATTATATTCAGACATTACACAGCAGGGAATAATGGCGGATTTACTCTCTACTCCATGTAATGGGGACCTGTCAGCACATGATACATATAGGAGTGGTGGGATGACGGCGGAGGACGTTCCCCCCATTATATCCAGATATTACTCAGCTGGGAATAATGGCGGATTTACTCTTTACTCCATGTAATGGGGACCTGTCAGCACATGATACATATAGGAGTGGTGGGATGACGGCGGAGGACGTTCCCCCCATTATATCCAGATATTACACAGCTGGAAATAATGGCGGATTTACACTCTACTCCATGTAATGGTGACCTGTCAGCACATGATACATATAGGAGTGGTGGGATGACGGCGGAGGACGTTCCCCCCATTATATCCAGATATTACACAGCAGGGAATAATGGCGGATTTACTCTTTACTCCATGTAATGGGGACCTGTCAGCACATGATACATAAAGGAGTGGTGGGATGACGGCGGAACACGTTTCCCCCATTATATCCAGATATTACACAGCAGGGAATAATGGCGGATTTACTCTCTATTCCATGTAATGGGGACCTGTCAGCACATGATACATATAGGAGTAATGGGATGACGGCGTGGGACGTTCCCCCCATTATATCCAGATATTACACAGCAGGGAATAATGGCGGATTTACTCTCTACTCCATGTAATGGGGACCTGTCAGCACATGATACATATAGGAGTGGTGGGATGATGGCAGAGGATGTTCCCCCCATTATATCCAGACATTACACAGCAGGGAATAATGGCGGATTTACTCTCTACTCCATGTAATGGGGACTTGTCAGCACATGATACATATAGGAGTGGTGGGATGACGGCGGAGGACGTTCCCCCCATTATATCCAGATATTACACAGCTGGGAATAATGGCGGATTTACTCTTTACTCCATGTAATGGGGACCTGTCAGCACATGATACATATAGGAGTGGTGGGATGACGGCGGAGGACGTTCCCCCCATTATATCCAGATATTACGCAGCTGGGCATAATGGCGGATTTACTCTCTACTCCATGTAATGGGGACCTGTCAGCACATGATACATATAGGAGTGGTGGGATGACGGCGGAGGACGTTCACCCCATTATATCCAGATATTACACAGCAGGGAATAATGGCGGATTTACTCTTTACTCCATGTAATGGGGACCTGTCAGCACATGATACATATAGGAGTGGTGGGATGACAGCGGAGGACGATCCCCCCATTATACCCAGACATTACACAGCAGGGAATAATGGCGGATTTACTCTTTACTCCATGTAATGGGGACCTGTCAGCACATGATACATATAGGAGTGGTGGGATGACGGCGGAGGACGTTCCCCCCATTATATCCAGATATTACACAGCAGGGAATAATGGCGGATTTACTCTTTACTCCATGTAATGGGGACCTGTCAGCACATGATACATATAGGAGTGGTGGGATGACGGCGGAGGAAGTTCCCCCCATTATATCCAGATATTACACAGCAGGGAATAATGGCGGATTTACTCTCTACTCCATGTAATGGGGACCTGTCAGCACATGATACATATAGGAGTGGTGGGATGATGGCAGAGGACGTTCCCCCCATTATATTCAGACATTACACAGCAGGGAATAATAGCGGATTTACTCTCTACTCCATGTAATGGGGACCTGTCAGCACATGATACATATAGGAGTGGTGGGATGACGGCGGAGGACGTTCCCCCCATTATATCCAGATATTACACAGCAGGGAATAATGGCGGATTTACTCTCTACTCCATGTAATGGGGACCTGTCAGCACATGATACATAAAGGAGTGGTGGGATGACGGCGGAACACGTTTCCCCCATTATATCCAGATATTACACAGCAGGGAATAATGGCGGATTTACTCTCTATTCCATGTAATGGGGACCTGTCAGCACATGATACATATAGGAGTAATGGGATGACGGCGTGGGACGTTCCCCCCATTATATCCAGATATTACACAGCTGGAAATAATGGCGGATTTACACTCTACTCCATGTAATGGTGACCTGTCAGCACATGATACATATAGGAGTGGAGGGATGACGGCAGAGGACGTTCCCCCCATTATATCCAGATATTACACAGCAGGGAATAATGGCGGATTTACTCTCTACTCCATGTAATGGGGACCTGTCAGCACATGATACATATAGGAGTGGAGGGATGACGGCGGAGGACGTTCCCCCCATTATATCCAGATATTACACAGCAGGGAATAATGGCGGATTTGCTCTCTACTCCATGTAATGGGACCTGTCAGCACATGATACATATAGGAGTGGTGGGATGACAGCAGAGGACGGTCCCCCCATTAAATCCAGATATTACACAGCAGGGAATAATGGTGGATTTACTCTCTACTCCATGTAATGGGACCTGTCAGCACATGATACATATAGGCGTGGTGGGATGACGGCGGACGACGTTCCCCCCATTATATCCAGATATTACACAGCAGGGATTAATGGCGGATTTACTCTCTACTCCATGGAATGGGACCTGTCAGCACATGATACATATAGGAGTGGAGGGATGACGGCGGAGGACGTTCCCCCCATTATATTCAGATATTATACAGCAGGGAATAATGGCGGATTTACTCTCTACTCCATGTAATGGGGACCTGACAGCACATGATACATATAGGAGTGGAGGGATGACGGCGGAGGACGTTCCCCCCATTATATTCAGATATTATACAGCAGGGAATAATGGCGGATTTACTCTCTACTCCATGTAATGGGGACCTGTCAGCACATGATACATATAGGAGTGGTGGGATGACGGCGGAGGACGTTCCCCCCATTATATTCAGATATTATACAGCAGGGAATAATGGCGGATTTACTCTCTACTCCATGTAATGGGACCTGTCAGCACATGATACATATAGGAGTGGTGGGATGACGTCAGAGGACGGTCCCCCCATTAAATCCAGATATTACACAGCAGGGAATAATGGCGGATTTACTCTCTACTCCATGTAATGGGGACCTGTCAGCACATTATACATATAGGAGTGGTGGGATGACGGCGGAGGACGTTCCCCCCATTATATCCAGATATTACACAGCAGGGAATAATGGCGGATTTACTCTCTACTCCATGTAATGGGGACCTGTCAGCACATGATACATATAGGAGTGGTGGGATGACGGCGGAGGACGTTCCCCCCATTATATCCAGATATTACACAGCAGGGAATAATGGTGGATTTACTCTGTACTCCATGTAATGGGGACCTGTCAGCACATGATACATATAGGAGTGGTGGGATGACGGCGGAGGACGTTCCCCCCATTATATCCAGATATTACACAGCAGGGAATAATGGCGGATTTACTCTCTACTCCATGTATTGGGGACCTGTCATTACATGATACATATAGGAGTGGTGGGATGACGGCGGAGGACGTTCCCCCCATTATATCCAGATATTACACAGCATGGAATAATGGTGGATTTACTCTCTACTCCATGTAATGGGACCTGTCAGCACATGATACATATAGGAGTTGTGGGGTGACGGCAGAGGACGTTCCCCCCATTATATCCAGATATTACACAGCTGGGAATAATGGTGGATTTACTCTCTACTCCATGTAATGGGGACCTGTCAGCACATGATACATATAGGAGTGGTGGGATGACGGCGGAGGACGTTCCCCCCATTATATCCAGATATTACACAGCTGGGAATAATGGTGGATTTACTCTCTACTCCATGTAATGGGGACCTGTCAGCACATGATACATATAGGAGTGGTGGGATGACGGCGGAGGACGTTCCCCCCATTATATCCAGACATTACACAGCAGGGAATAATGGTGGATTTACCATCTACTCCATGTAATGGGGACCTGTCAGCACATGATACATATAGGAGTGGTGGGATGATGGCGGAGGACGTTCCCCCCATTATATCCAGATATTACACAGCTGGGAATAATGATGGATTTACTCTCTACTCCATGTAATGGGGACCTGTCAGCACATGATACATATAGGAGTGGTGGGATGACGGCGGAGGATGTTCCCCCCATTATATCCAGATATTACACAGCAGGGAATAATGGCGGATTTACTCTCTACTCCATGTAATGGGGACCTTTCAGCACATGATACATATAGGAGTGGTGGGATGACGGCGGAGGACGTTCCCCCCATTATATCCAGATATTACACAGCAGAGAATAATGGCGGATTTACTCTCTACTCCATGTAATGGGACCTGTCAGCACATGATACATATAGGAGTGGTGGGATGACGGCGGAGGACGTTCCCCCCATTATATCCCGATATTACACAGCAGGGAATAATGGTGGATTTACTCTCTACTCCATGTAATGGGGACCTGTCAGCACATGATACATATAGGAGTGGTGGGATGACGGCAGAGGACGTTCCCCCCATTATATCCAGATATTACACAGCAGGGAATAATGGCGGATTTACTCTCTACTCCATGTAATGGGGACCTGTCAGCACATGATACATATAGGAGTGGTGGGATGACGGCAGAGGACGTTCCCCCATTATATCCAGACATTACACAGGAGGGGATAATGGCGGATTTACTCTCTACTCCATGTAATGGGGACCTGTCAGCACATGATACATATAGGAGTGGTGGGATGACGGTGGAGGACGTTCCCCCCATTACATCCAGATATTACACAGCAGGGAATAATGGCGGAATTACTCTCTACTCCATGTAATGGGGACCTGTCAGCACATGATACATATAGGAGTGGTGGGATGACGGTGGAGGACGTTCCCCCCATTATATCCAGATATTACACAGCAGGGAATAATGGCGGATTTACTCTCTACTCCATGTAATGGGGACCTGTCAGCACATGATACATATAGGAGTGGTGGGATGACGGCAGAGGACGTTCCCCCCATTACATCAAGATATTACACAGCAGGGAATAATGGCGGATTTACTCTCTACTCCATGTAATGGGGACCTGTCAGCACATGATACATATAGGAGTGGTGGGATGACGGCGGAGGACGTTCCTCCCATTATATCCAGATATTACACAGCAGGGAATAATGGTGGATTTACTCTCTACTCCATGTAATGGGACCTGTCAGCACATGATACATATAGGAGTGGTGGGATGACGGCAGAGGACGTTCCCCCCATTATATCCAGATATTACACAGCTGGGAATAATGGTGGATTTACTCTCTACTCCATGTAATGGGGACCTGTCAGCACATGATACATATAGGAGTGGTGGGATGACGGCGGAGGACGTTCCCCCATTATATCCAGACATTACACAGCAGGGAATAATGGTGGATTTACTCTCTACTCCATGTAATGGGGACCTGTCAGCACATGATACATATAGGAGTGGTGGGATGATGGCGGAGGACGTTCCCCCCATTATATGCAGATATTATACAGCTGGGAATAATGGTGGATTTACTCTCTACTCCATGTAATGGGGACCTGTCAGCACATGATACATATAGGAGTGGTGGGATGACGGTGGAGGACGTTCCCCCCATTATATCCAGATATTACACAGCAGGGAATAATGGCGGATTTACTCTCTACTCCATGGAATGGGACCTGTCAGCACATAATACATATAGGAGTGGTGGGATGACGGCGTAGGACGTTCCCCCCATTATATCCAGATATTACACAGCAGGGAATAATGGTGGATTTACTCTCTACTCCATGTAATGGGGACCTGTCAGCACATGATACATATAGGAGTGGTGGGATGACAGTAGAGGACGTTCCCCCCATTATATCCAGATATTACACAGCAGGGAATAATGGTGGATTTACTCTCTACTCCATGTAATGGGGACCTGTCAGCACATGATACATATAGGAGTGGTGGGATGACGGTGGAGGACGTTCCCCCCATTATATCCAGATATTACACAGCAGGGAATAATGGCGGATTTACTCTCTACTCCATGTAATGGGGACCTGTCAGCACATGATACATATAGGAGTGGTGGGATGACGGCGGAGGACGTTCCCCCCATTATATCCAGATATTACACAGCTGGGAATAATGGCGGATTTACTCTCTACTCCATGTAATGGGACCTGTCAGCACATGATACATATAGGAGTGGTGGGATGACGGCGGAGGACGTTCCCCCCATTATATCCAGATATTACAAAGCAGGGAATAATGGTGGATTTACTCTCTACTCCATGTAATGGGGACCTGTCAGCACATGATACATATAGGAGTGGTGGGATGACGGCGGAGGACGTTCCCCCCATTATATCCAGACATTACACAGCAGGGAATAATGGTGGATTTACTCTCTACTCCATGTAATGGGGACCTGTCAGCACATGATACATACAGGAGTGGTGGGATGACGGCGGAGGACGTTCCCCCCATTATATCCAGATATTACAAAGCAGGGAATAATGGTGGATTTACTCTCTACTCCATGTAATGGGGACCTGTCAGCACATGATACATACAGGAGTGGTGGGATGACGGCGGAGGACGTTCCCCTTTAATAAAAAGTATTTCTTTGCTGAAATCCAATGTGCCAGTCAGGAGAAATGTAACATAGAAGCCATATGCAAATCAGGATGGAAGTGCACTGGGGGCGGGGACGAAGGAGTCCGAGTGCAGTGACACGCCCCCAGTGCACTTCCAGGATAATTTGCATATGGCTGCTATGCTTCAGCTCTCTTCCCATCACTCACATGTGCAGTGAGGGTGGGGGCTCCTCATTCATGTGGTGATTGGGGGTCCGCCACCACTTACATTACCTTTATCTGTGGGTGCGCTGTACGTTCTCATATGTAGAGTCCCCATATAACGAGTATTAATCCCATTTTCAGACGTCTTGTCATTTCTCCCTTATATTACGGTATTATGTATGTAGGACTGATATCGACTAATACATTTTATTTTCTCATCACGTTATCATTATTTTAGTACCATCAGCGCTGGCGTATCCCGACAGTGGAATCTGTAAGATCCCGGAGATCCAAGAATCTGCCGATGTAAGTATCATAGAGATATGGGGGTGTCTGTGTATCACCAGATCATGGGGTGTGAGTGACCTGTCCAGTATTATCCCCATATAACCATGGGACGGCTCTGTTCTAAGTGTAGAGGACACTGTGGTCTTAGAGAATGGCATTTATATTAAATGGAATCTGTCACCAGGTTTATGCTGTAGCATAATGTAGGGACAGAGACCCTGATTCCAGCGATATATCACTTAATTTACTGGGGTCAGCAGATGTGATAATATCCCTGTCTTCTCTGCTGCAGATCTAGCAGAGCTCTGAATGCTGAACCTTGTAGAACACCGCCCACACCACTGATTGGCAGCTTTTCTGTATACACTGTGCATAGGCAGAAATCTGCTATACCGTGGTGGTGGGTTTACAGAGTACTAGGACAACATGGCATGAGACACATAGTCCTAGTGATAATCTCCGGCTGATAAAACACTGATTTTATTAAAGCAACAGCAGAAAGTCTAGTAAGTAACACATCGCTGGAATCAGGGTCTCTTTCCCTATATCATAACTGCTCCCAGATTACATAGCACAGACCTGCTGACAGATTCTCTGCAAGTTCTGCCCTGTGTGATCTCGCGTTTTATCCAGCACTTTACAATTATATCGATATATAGAGGATCCGCTTTATATTTCATCCGTGTCTGCAGAGCGTCGGCTCGTATCGTCCCCTACATCGGATCAGTTTAAATTAGCTGGGACATAATAAAGGAGGAAAAGTTATTACATCCTGAGATGTTTTCCAGCATCTACTGTATCTTACCAAGACAACAACGAAAAAAAAAAAGGGCGAGTGATAGTCCTGAAGACAATTGTAACAATTTTTATTGAAAATACATATAAAATAACAAGTATATAATAAAAAAATCTTACATGTAAGGACAAGATTGAATGAGAAGCCAAATGAGAACAGAAAAAACGACCCTCCATAATGCTGGTGAAGTGGATATGGGGAGTGAATCCTGGAGCTAGTGTGAAGAGATTAGTAGAAAGAAATGCCCCCATAAAGTGCTGGTGCAGATCTAAGGACAAGCACCATAAAGTGCTGGTGCTAGTGCAGATCTTAGGACATGCACCATAAAGTGCTGGTGCTAGTGCAAATCTTAGGACATGCACCATAAAGTGCTGGTGCTAGCGCAGATCTTAGGACATGCACCATAAAGTGCTGATGCTAGTGCAGATCTTAGGACATGCACCATAAAGTGCTGGTGCTAGTGCAGATCTTAGGACATGCACCATAAAGTGCTGGTGCTAGTGCAAATCTTAGGACATGCACCATAAAGTGCTGGTGCTAGCGCAGATCTTAGGACATGCACCATAAAGTGCTGGTGCTATTGCAGATCTTAGGACATGGTTTTCTTGGGAGGATGGAATACAAATGATATAATTTTCGGGTTATGAAGGTGAAACCTTATCCCATACTAGTAGTGGAACACTAAACCACCCCAGCAAAATCAAGTCCACAGCTCCCGAGGAAGCCCATTCAAAACGCGCGTTGGGGCTGGCTGAGCGACCCATCCTAGTGGGATACTATGGGGAATATCCTGGACTGATGGGGTAGACGTCATTGTTTGATATGTACTTGATTTATACTCACACTAGCTCCAGGATTCACTCCCCATATCCACTTCACTAGCATTATGGAGGGTCGTTATTTCTGTTCTCATTTGGCTTCTCATTCCATCTTGTCCTTACATGTAAGATTTTTTATTATATACTTGTTGTTTTATATGTATTTTCAATAAACATTGTTACAATTGTCTTCAGGACTATCACTCGCCCTTTTTTCGTTGTTGTTTTGGTTAGTATTTGTGGAGTGTCCTTGAAATATTGGGCGCATTATACTCACTGGGTCATGGCGCTGATTTCATTATCTATACTATTATGGTTTCTGCTTTAGTATTATTGTATTCAGCTTCTATATCTTAGTATTATTTCTTATTCTTTTCTAGGACTTGATTAAATCATTGATCCCGGCAGGAGAGCCGCGTATAAGCGACTATGAAACTATCAAACTGATCAGCAGCGGTGCTTTTGGGTGAGATTTCTATTAACATAATCCCCATTTCTCAGGGTTCCCTATGACAATGCTTCGGCCTCTGTGCTCTGCCATTCAGTGTTATCATAGGGAGAAGATCTGAGTCCACATCACTGTCCACATCTCAATGTCACTATTCAGCTCCATTATATACAGCAGAGCGAACTGATCTGTAACACATCTGTCTGTAAGGAAAGGGATGATATCATAGAATACATGACACCCACCGGTCCTAGACCTCCTCTGTTCTTATGCTTCCTCCTGATCTTTCGGGGCCCCATTATGAAGCTGGTAATAGTGATTGGCTGCACACGGTCACGTGAGGGGTGACGCGATACTGACGCCGATGACATCTCCACCCTCCACCATGACCATGTCAGTCCAATCACTGGCCTTAGCAGCAGAAGGGAGAACAACCAAAGACAGAGGATGGCGGACTGCAGTGATGGACCGGGGAAGGACCAAGACAAGTGGGTGTAATGTGTTTAATTACTTTTTATCGTCTTCTTGTCCCTCCATTATTTATTCTGCCTTGGGCTGTGGAGAAAGACTAAAAACCATCTTCTTACAACAATTGGAGCAATTTACATTTTGACTAATTATTATTGTTACTGACTTGTATCTACTGGTCGGTTATAGCGAATCTGCCCAAGATGAATGTCAGCAGATTCTCTCATCTATAATGTGACCTGGTGAGGGCAGACGGGGCGCGGTGCGACCTCCCATCATCTATGTAGTGTTATTTCATGGATTTCTAGATGTGGATTTCTAGTGATGGCCGGACTGCTGCCATTAATCATTAGTACAAATGATCACGTAATGACTTCAATATCCAGACTGTTAAGGGTTCATTATAAACCATGGATTCTCCTTCTCTCCAGGGCCGTCTGCTTAGTGCGCCATAAGGGATCACAAAACATCTTTGCTATGAAGAAAATGGCCAAGAGGAACCTGACTACTTCTAATAAAATGGAAAGGACATATATCGAGAGGGACATCCTAACATTCGCAGATTGTCCCTTTGTGGTCTCCATGCTCTGCTCCTTCCCTACTAGATATCACCTGTGTATGGTCATGGAGTATGTGGGAGGTAGGACACGAACATTGTGTAGTATTCAACTCATGTCTGCTGACATCTTATCACCTCTCATATCATTAAGACTTGTCCCCGTGGATGTTACATTCCCACAGAGCATTTACTATAGGTTGTCTATTAAAGTCATTGATGTGTGTGATCTCCCCGTATGTCCGCACTGAGAACGTCAGTATCTCCAGGTGTAGACCAGATACGAGATCACTTTATGTCATGAGCTACTTGGACGACAATTTCATCATGACCTCAGACTAATATTATGTACATTATATCTTTATATATTATCCCCTGCCCCAATGTTTCCACTCACTTCTCTTCATACATCATGGTGCTCCGCTGTATAAACCCCTCACCGGTCATATTTCCTTTCTTCTGTAGGTGGAGACTGTGCGACCCTTCTAAGCACCAGGGGTCCTTTCTCTGTCCCGATGGCCCGCTTGTACTTTGCAGAAGCAGTCCTTGGTGTGGAATACCTGCATAGTCACGGTGTGGTGCACAGAGACCTGAGGCCACAGAAGTAAGTGAATACCTGTAGTATAACAAAGGGGGGGAGTTATCCTTTATTATCTCACGGTCTATGAAGCTAAAATCATCTTCTCTTTCACAGCCTCCTGATAACATCTACTGGACATATTAAAATTACCGACTTTGGATGTTCAAAACTTGGTGTCATGATACCAAACACCAACACCTACAAGCAATCAGCAGAGAACATCTCCAGAGAGTTCCAGGACCATGAGGTCAGCATTACCTACAGGAACTTAGCTTGTTCTGTACAAATCTCATAACTCTATTTTGTCTTCCCTACGTTCTTCATTTCTAGAGAGCTTTTCCACTGATATTTTATCTTCTGTAATTCTGATTTTATGTCAAGAGCTTGTCATAATAATAGTTTCATCGATTCTCATTGCTTTTTTCTGTTGGTTTCCAGGAGTGTGGCAGCCCTTATTACACAGCCCCTGAGGTCATCCTGAAGAACGCCTATGGAAGACCTGTTGACTGGTGGGATATGGGCATCATATTAAATGAATTTTTCATGGGAATTGCACCATTTGATGGGGCTTCCCTATCTGAGTTTTATGAAAATGTTGTCACTGGTAAGTAAAATAATCTGATCATTGCTTTTACTGGTTATCTTGGTTTAGTTACTTCCTTTGCTTTATCTTACAGTCCTGTAAATAGGTTTTATGTTCTTTAATTTTCTATATAACAGGAAATATCATTTGGGATCATCATTACAGTCCTCCACCCGATGCTAAGGACCTCATCACTCAGCTGCTGAAAACAAATCCTGTGGATAGACTTGGGACAGGTAACAGATACAATAATATCAATATTCCCTTGTTACACCGAGGACACATCACTAATGTCCATGAGGAACATTAATTCTCTATCAGCTTCTCCATTTATAGTTCTCTTTGCTAAAATTTTCATTCTATTTCCTACATGTCTGCTCAGTTGTGTAATTAGTTCAAATTAAGATACGTTGTTCAGATATGAAGTTGTCTCTGACAATGTCCGCATCACTTTTGTTTTCCTTTATCCAGGAGGAGCTTTTGAGATCAAGGGTCATCCATTTCTTAATGACTTAGACTTTGACACCCTTCTAAGTCAAAATCCGGTGTACGTTCCTCACCTTGCATCAGATGTGGACACCAGCCTATTTATCAGTAAGTAGGAGACGTCATCTAAACTAAGTATCTGTTTGCCTCGTCTTCCTTATTTTGTGACAATTGGTTCCCATTAATAAATGGTGACTGTGTTATACTGACAACCTCTAATAACACTTCATTACCTATGTCTTGCAGACCATTCTAATATGGAAAAACATCTAGTCTCAGAGGGTGAGAAGGGCATAAGTGAGGACAATGAGAGCCTTGTCTTCAAAAATTTTACATCATCTTCTGAAAGGCTTTCTAAAGTAAGTATGTGTTAATACATCCAAAATATATATAAAAGACCTATGAAGGTAGACATACAATTATTTAATATCTTATTGCTTCCGCATGTAGCTCTGTACCACCGTTACCAGGATGAAGATTAATGAGAATCCCAAGTCTTCTCCAGATCATACCCAAGAATCCAGCACAAATATTTCAGAAATGTGAGTAGATTATGGGGTCATTATTGGGAGGTCTAGGCTGATTTATGTGCACAACACCAAATATAGGACATAATTACCATAGTATCAAATGCAGAATCCACCATCCCAAGGTTAGAGGAAACCGCTCGTGATAACAGCCCATATCTGCGTACCTGTGACCGGTCATGCATTTTTCATGCTGCCTACACTGTAGGAGAGATGTATTATTACATGCCAGACATTCTTAATTCCGCTCCAATCTATAGAAGGTAGCGTTGAGCAGAAGACCTTCCCCACTATGGCAGTCATATGTCTTATTAGGCCCATTAGTCCATGTTCTTCTAGTGAGACAACCCCTTTTATACTGTGTTTTCTTGCAATTTACATGTTTTTATTCTTCGAAACAGGCAGAAAGAATCTGATGACGACGCTATTATCATCTTGTCATCCTCGTCCCCACTATCAGGTATGTCCATGTCTACAGCACCAACAATGGGAATGTTGACTTCAAGGCTCAAATATATCCACATGGTTTTTCTGTAATAGGTCTCCTATGTTATCCATGTTTCATGGATCCCAATTATGTTGCCCATGGGCCCATACTGTACCTCTAGTTCCCTAATTTTGTAGTTTCTTTCATGGATTCTGTGAGATACGTTGTAGCGTCCAGTAACCTCCATCATCATAAGGTGACATAATCTCTTATAGTAGAATATCATCAGTGATGCACCACATGGTGGCACACAGGGCCCTTACTGCTCTAGATCAGTGACACATCTAATGCCCCTCAGATGGGATTATGTACATTATATAGGACTTATTCTGCCCTATTATGATATAACTAGATGGTAGCCCGATTCTAACGCATCGAGTATTCTAGAATATGTATGTAGTTTATTTATGAAGATTTTAGAATAATACATTGAATACACAGTCTTCGGCCGGCCGCGACCAATTAGCGAAGCGTGGTTCTATTCCCGCGCCAATTCGTGGCCGGACTCCGCTTGTCTGATTGTTCGCGGCCGGCCACATAGTATGTAGCACAGCCACGTAGTATATAACAGCCCACATAGTAAATAGCACAGCCACGAAGTATATTGCACAGCCACATAGTATATTGCACAGCCACGTAGTATATTGCACAGCCACGCAGTATATAGCACAGCCACGTAGTATATCGCACAGCCCAAGGAGTATATAGTACAGCCCACGGAGTATATAGCACAGCCACGTAGTATATAACACAGCCCACGGAGTGTATAACAGCCCACATAGCATATAACACAGCCACATAGTTTATAATAGCCCATGTAGCATATAACATAGCCCACGTAGCGTATAACAGCCCACGTAGTGTATAACACAGGCCAAGTAGTGTATAACACAGGCCACGTAGTGTATAACACAGGCCACATAGTGTATAACACAGCCCACGTAGTGTATAACACAGCCCCCGTAGTGTATAGCACAGCCATGTAGTGTTTTGCACAGCCACATAGTACATTGCACAGCCCACGTAGTATATTGCACAGCCCAGTTAGTATATTGCACAGCCCACGTAGTATATAGCACAGCCCACGCAGTATATTGCACAGCCCACGCAGTATATTGCACAGCCTACGCAGTATATTGCACAGCCCACATAGTATATTGCACAGCCCACGTAGTATATTGCACAGCCCATGCACTATATAGCACAGCCCACGCAGTATATTGCACAGCCCACGCAGTATATTGCACAGCCCACGCAGTATATTGCACAGCCCACATAGTATATTGCACAGCCCACATAGTATATTGCACAGCCCATGCAGTGTATTGCACAGCCCACGCAGTATATAGCACAGCCCACGCAGTATATTGCACAGCCCACGTACTATATTGCACAGCCCAGTTAGTATATTGCACAGCCCACGTAGTATATTGAACAGCCCAGTTAGTATATTGCACAGCCCATGTAGTATATAGCACAGCCCACGCATTATATTGCACAGCCCATGCAGTGTATTGCACAGCCCACGTAGTATATAGCACAGCCCACGTAGTATATTGCACAGCCCAGTTAGTATATTGCACAGCCCACGTAGTATATTGCACAGCCCACACAGTATATTGCACAGCCCATATAGTATATTGCACAGCCCACGTAGTATATTGCACAGCCCATGCAGTGTATTGCACAGCCCACACAGTATATAGCACAGCCCACGTAGTATATTGCACAGCCCACGTAGTATATTGCACAGCCCAGTTAGTATATTGCACAGCCCACGTAGTATATTGAACAGCCCAGTTAGTATATTGCACAGCCCACGTAGTATATAGCACAGCCCACGCAGTATATTGCACAGCCCATGCAGTGTATTGCACAGCCCACGTAGTATATAGCACAGCCCACATAGTATATTGCACAGCCCAGTTAGTATATTGCACAGCCCACGTAGTATATTGCACAGCCCACACAGTATATTGCACAGCCCATATAGTATATTGCACAGCCCACGTAGTATATTGCACAGCCCATGCAGTGTATTGCACAGCCCACACAGTATATAGCACAGCCCACGTAGTATATTGCACAGCCCACGTAGTATATTGCACAGCCCACGTACTATATTGCACAGCCCACGTAGTATATAGCAATGTGGGCATCATATCCCTGTTAAAAAAAGAATTAAAGTAAAAAATAGTTATATACTCACCTTCCGTTGGCCCACGGATCCAGGCGAAGCGCTTACCGATGCTCCTCGCACACTCCGGTCTCAAGAGTGCATTGCGGTCTTGCAAGATGATGACGTAGCGGTCTCGCGAGATCGCAATGCAAGGAGCGGTCAACGGAGCGTCGCGAGGAGAAGGAAAGGCCTATTCTGGATCCGAGGGGCCGACGGACGGTGAGTATATAACTATTTTTTTTATTTTTTTTATTATTTTTAACATTAGATCCTTTTACTATTGATGCTGCATAGGCATCATCAATAGTAAAAAGTTGGTCACACAGGGTTAATAGCTGCGTTAACGGAGTGCATTACACCGCGGCATAACGCGGTTCGTTAACGCTGCCATTAACCCTGTGTGAGCGCTGACTGGGGGGGGAGTATGGACTGCGGGCACTGACTGCGGGGAGCAAGGAACGGCCATTTTGCCGCCGGACTGTGCCCATCACTGATTGGTCGTGGCTGTTTTGCCGCAACCAATCAGCGACTTGGGATTTCCGTTACAGACAGACAGAAAGACGGAAGTGACCCTTAGACAATTATACAGTAGATACCAGATTATCAGGACTATAGGAGACAGGACTAGAACAATCCTACTATATACAGGAGACAAAGCAGATCCCATTAGGATACGTCATTACTGAGGTTTTTATTTTACTTTCTGATTAGAATTTCCAGCTCAGGAGGAAAGAAAATCTCCAATAAATCTGAGTAAAAACGAAGAAACATCAGAAAATGGAAAAAAGGGGAAAAAGAGACGAGGTAAGTGTGAGAATCAGCTCCATGTTGTGTGATGTCAGTGAGAATAATTCATGTGGAGCAGATGTCATCTGTCAGTGATGGGATTATCACATGTATGATGGCTGACAATGATCCCTGACCTCACATGTATGATGGCTGACAATGATCCCTGACCTCACATGTATGATGGCTGACAATGATCCCTGACCTCACATGTATGATGGCTGACAATGATCCCTGACCTCACATGTATGATGGCTGACAATGATCCCTGACCTCACATGTATGATGGCTGACAATGATCCCTGACCACACATGTATGATGGCTGACAATGATCCCTGACCTCACATGTATGATGGCTGACAATGATCCCTGACCTCACATGTATGATGGCTGACAATGATCCCTGACCTCACATGTATGATGGCTGACAATGATCCCTGACCTCACATGTATGATGGCTGACAATGATCCCTGACCTCACATGTATGATGGCTGACAATGATCCCTGACCTCACATGTATGATGGCTGACAATGATCCCTGACCTCACATGTATGATGGCTGACAATGATCCCTGACCTCACATGTATGATGGCTGACAATGATCCCTGACCTCACGTGTATGATGGCTGACAATGATCCCTGACCTCACGTGTATGATGGCTGACAATGATCCCTGACCTCACATGTATGATGGCTGACAATGATCCCTGACCTCACATGTATGATGGATGAAAATGATCCCTGACCTCACATGTATGATGGCTGACAATGATCCCTGACCTCACATGTATGATGGCTGACAATGATCCCTGACCTCACGTGTGTGATGGCTGACAATGATCCCTGACCTCACGTGTATGATGGCTGACAATGATCCCTGACCTCACGTGTATGATGGCTGACAATGATCCCTGACCTCACATGTATGATGGCTGACAATGATCCCTGACCTCACATGTATGATGGATGAAAATGATCCCTGACCTCACATGTATGATGGCTGACAATGATCCCTGACCTCACATGTATGATGGCTGACAATGATCCCTGACCTCACGTGTGTGATGGCTGACAATGATCCCAGACCTCACATGTATGATGGCTGACAATGATCCCTGACCTCAAATGTATGATGGCTGACAATGATCCCTGACCTCACATGTATAATGGCTGACAATGATCCCTGACCTCACATGTATGATGGCTGACAATGATCCCTGACCTCACATGTATGATGGCTGGCAATGATCCCTGACCTCACATGTATGATGGCTGGCAATGATCCCTGACCTCAAATGTATGATGGCTGACAATGATACCTGATCTCACATGTATGATGGCTGACAATGATCCCTGACCTCACATGTATGATGGCTGACAATGATCCCTGACCTCACATATATGATGGCTGACAATGATCCCTGACCTCACATGTATGATGGCTGACAATGATCCCTGACCTCACGTGTATGATGGCTGACAATGATCCCTGACCTCACGTGTATGATGGCTGACAATGATCCCTGATCTCACATGTATGATGGCTGACAATGATCCCTGATCTCACATGTATGATGGCTGACATTGATCCCTGACCTCACATGTATGATGGCTGACAATGATCCCTGACCTCACATGTATGATGGCTGACAATGATCCCTGACCTCACATGTATGATGGCTGACAATGATCCCTGACCTCACATGTATGATGGCTGACAATGATCCCTGACCTCACATGTATGATGGCTGACAATGATCCATGACCTCACATGTGTGATGGCTGACAATGGTCCCTGACCTCACATGTGTGATGGCTGACAATGATCCCTGACCTCACATGTATGATGGCTGACAATGATCCCTGACCTCACATGTATGATGGCTGACAATGATCCCTGACCTCACATGTATGATGGCTGACAATGATCCCTGACCTCACATGTATGATGGCTGACAATGATCCCTGACCTCACATGTATGATGGCTGACAATGATCCCTGACCTCACATGTATGATGGCTGACAATGATCCCTGACCTCACATGTATGATGGCTGACAATGATCCCTGACCTCACATGTATGATGGCTGACAATGATCCCTGACCTCTGTGTGATAATATTCCTCTGCCGTGCAGCCACAGTGACCGCACAGTAGTATGGTGCCATATGGAGTCCCATCACTTACATTATATTTACTTCTGTTCTCACAGGTTCCGTCTTCCGCCGGATCTTATCATCCCACCGGCGCGGATTATCCAGGGCTGCTCGAGCATTTGCTTGTTGCGCCTGTTGCCCTAAAACCATCTGAAAGACAAGAAGTCCAGCAGATCCACCATCACTGCTTCTACTGATCACCTGGCATCTGACCCCGGCTGACTCCCTGACTATGATTGTGTCTACTGATTCTGTCCTTTATCCTTCTATCCTATTATTAATTACAAAAAAAAAAATTGTCCTTCTATCCTATTATTAATTACCTGTATAGAAGGACCTTCACATTCTTCTACTGATCACCTGGCATCTGACCCCGGCTGACTCCCTGACTATGATTGTGTCTACTGGTTCTGTTCCTAGTTTTACCCCTCCCTTATCCTTCCATCCTATTATTAGTTATATGGGCAGCACGGTGGCTCAGTGGTTAGCACAGCAGCCTTGCAGCGCTGGGTTCAAATCCCACCTTGGACAACATCTGCAAAGAGTCTGTATGTTCTCTCCGTGTTTGCGTGGGTTTCCTCCGGGTTCTCCGGTTTCCTCCCACATTCCAAAGACATACTGATAGGGAATTTAGCACTATCTAAAAATAAAGATTATTATTAATTACAATACAAAATAAAAATACTTCTAGGTTTACTTACATTTTTTTCACATTTATCAAACGTAACTATGTATTCTGTTAACTGATAAAATTCAGTCTTTATACAGATAGTGGCCGGTGGCCGGACCTTATTCTACAAACACTTATTACCTTTTGTGTCCAACACTCAGTGTCTGACATTGAACCTGGAACCTCTGAATGGTGAAACACCATGGAATAGCGACATCATTGTATTATTAGTATATAAAATACATCACAGTTTTACTTTTGTGTTTTACGATATTGATCAGTTAAATGTTTTTAGTTCGTGTTTCCTCATTTTTCTCAATGACTCTCCCTAGACTGTGGTCATGTTTCAGGGGGCAGTAATAAGGCTATGGATGTGCCCGATATTCAGGGATCGTTTACTGTGAGGCTTTAGTCTATGGCCTTATACCCTGACATAGTCGTCCTAACTAGATCGTTAGACTGGCTCCATCATCGCCCTCTAAACTGTGGATAGAATTGGTATTAAAAAAAAAAACAACAACTTTGCTCACACACCGCCTGCTGAGATTTTCTGACAGCACTACCAAAACATACAATGAATAAATAACAGGACCAAGCAAAATGGATAACAACATATTGCACTACATCTCTTTTCATTATTAACACTTTTTTATGACATTTATTACCTTACACCCAGAACATAGATTAATAACAGCATAGGGAGGGAGAGTGGACAACTCTAATGTACAGTTGTGGCCAAAAGTACTGACACCCCTGCAATTCTGTCAGATAATACTCAGTTTCTCCCTGAAAATGATTGCAATCACAAATTCTTGGGTATTATTATCTTCATTTAATTTGTCTTCAATGAAAAAACACAAAAAGAATTGTCCTAAAGCCAAATTGGATATAATTCCACACCAAACATAAAAAAGGGGGTGGACAAAAGTATTGGCACTTTTCGAAAAATCATGTGATGCTTCTCTAATTTGTGTAATTAACAGCACCTGTCACTTACCTGTGGCACCTAACAGGTGTTGGCAATAACTGAATCACACTTGCAGCCAGTTGACATGGATTAAAGTTGACTCAACCTCTGTCCTGTGTCCTTGTGTGTACCACATTGAGCATGGAGAAAGGAATGAAGACCAAAGAACTGTCTGAGGACTTGAGAAACCAAATTGTGAGGAAGCATGAGCAATCTCAAGGCTACAGGTCCATCTCCAAAGACCTGAATGTTCCTGTGTCTACCGTGCGCAGTGTCATCAAGAAGTGTAAAGCCCATGTCACTGTGGCTAACCTCCCTAGATGTGGACGGAAAAGGAAAATTGACAAGAGATTTCAACGCAAGATTGTGCGGATGTTGGATAAAGATCCTCAACTAACATCTAAACAAGTTCAAGCTGCCCTGCAGTCCGAGGGTACAACAGTGTCAACCCGTACTATCCGTCGGCGTCTGAATGAAAAGGGACTGTATGGTAGGAGACCCAGGAAGACCCCACTTCTTACCCCGAGACATAAAAAAGCCAGGCTGGAGTTTGCCAAAACTTACCTGAAAAAGCCTAAAATGTTTTGGAAGAATGTTCTCTGGTCAGATGAGACAAAAGTAGAGCTTTTTGGGCAAAGGCATCAATGTCACGATTCACACCGTGACCGTCACCCCTACGTCACGGATCGGGGTGACTTTAGGCCAACAGACAGCTATCACATGTGAAGGGAGGCTTATCTTAGTTATCCCTCCACTTCTACAATGTGATGAAAACACACACAAGGCTACTGACCTCTTAGTTTACCGCAGGGGCTTATTTTAGTTATCCCACTGCTCTGCAATATAACACGAACTGCAGGGATTTATGTATATCCGCTTTACAGTTCCGCTTGCAAACTTGCAGCTCTCTGGCGCCCCCTTACCCTCAGCTCAGATTAGGTACTGCACCTAGAGTAATTAGTTGCCAGAAGGGCTGCCTGCTAGGTACTGGTTATCGGGCACACTGCAGCGAGGCGATATAACTACTCCCACTCAGGCAGGAACAATAATTATCAACGCCGCCGTCACTACAACGACTCCCAAAAGCCCAAAACAAGGTATGCTGCCATTAGCTTTGATTAAATGGGTCCGAAGCTAACCCAAAACAGTAGCGTAATTCCCTTCAGAAGACTTAGGGTACATTTTAGAGCAGGAAGAACAAAACTAGTAATTTAAATATTTTACTCCGAAAGATTAGGCAGTGTTTATAAAAATATTACAAGGATATTACAAATGAGACAATTGGAAATATGTACAAGGGTACATATCATATCTGAAGACTACCAACAAATTTTGCAGCATAATGTAGGGCCCAGTGTGAGAAAGCTGGGTCTCCCTCAGAGGTCATGGGTCTTCCAGCAGGACAATAACCCAAAACACTTCAAAAAGCACTAGAAAATGGTTTGAGAGAAAGCACTGGAGACTTCTAAGGTGGCCAGCAATGAGTCCAGACCTGAATCCCATAGAACACCTGTGGAGAGATCTAAAAATGGCAGTTTGGAGAAGGCACCCTTCAAATATCAGGGACCTGGAGCAGTTTGCCAAAGAAGAATGGTCTAAAATTCCAGCAGAGCATTGTAAGAAACTCATTGATGGTTACCAGAAGCGGTTGGTCGCAGTTATTTTGGCTAAAGGTTGTGCAACCAAGTATTAGGCTGAGGGTGCCAATACTTTTGTCTGGCCCATTTTTGGAGTTTTGTGTGAAATTATCAATGTTTTGCTTTTTGCTTCATTCTCTTTTATGTTTTTTTTTCATTTAAGACAAATTAATTGCGAGGGATGGCCTCACGTTTCATCCGCTTTTCGCCAGATCCGTGGAAAATAGTTTATCCGGCACCCAGAGAAAACAGACATAGTAACTTTTTTGTGTGTTCGTCGAAAAAACGGACAGTGACGGATTCGGCGACTGATTCCCTTTTTTAACTCAGCATGCTCCAATTTTTTTAGGATCTAATTAGCTGGATCAGCTAGTCAGAGCCGGCAAAAAAAAAACATCTGTCGCATCAGTTTTTCACAATCTGCGACGGATCCGTTTTTTTCACAAATCGATGGATTGTGACTGATGGCAAAAAACTGATGTGTGAAAGCAGCCTAAGAGGGAGTCACGCATCCCTATTATCTGTTTTTCACCACTTTAACCCCTCTCTGACCTTAGATGTACTATCCCGTCGAGGTGACCTGGGCCTATCTGACCCTCGACGGGATAGTACGTCATAGCAATCGGCCGCGCTCACGGGGGGAGCGTGGCCGATCATGGCCGGGTGTCAACTGACTATCGCAGCTGACGTCCTGCAGGGAGGTGGCTTCACAGCGCCTGCTCGGAGCAGGCGCCGGGAAGCCTCCAGGAGTGCACGTCAGATCGCTGATCTGACACAGTGCACAGCAAAGTGTCAGATCAGCGATCTTACACTATAACATGATGCCCCTCCTGGGGCAATGTTATAGTGTAAAAAAAAATATATTCACATGTGTAAAAAAATTTTTTTAAAAATTCCTAAAAAAAAAAAATATTATATTATTATTATATTGAGAAAGGATACCATATCCGAAACGTTGCCACGCCATTCAGGCATTAAAGCCCGTTTTTCTTTAATTTTTGTGCTGTTTTCCTTTTTTTATCTCTATTATTGGAAGCCATTTGAACATTGGTTGGGAAAGCGCTGCACGACAACTGCGGTAATACGTGATGCTGTTCCAATTTTGACTCATATATATATATATATATATATATATATATATATATATATATATTTGTTCCTATAAATACATTTCTTTATCTAAATTAAAAAAAAAAAAAAAGTACACATATTTAGTATCGCTGCGTCCGTAACGACCCGACCTATAAAACTGTCCCACTAGTTAACCCCTTCAGGGAACACTGTAAAAAAAAAAAAAAAAAAAAACAAGGCAAAAAACAACGCTTTATTATCATACCGCCAAGCAAAAAGTGGAATAACACGCGATCAAAAAGACGGATATAAATAACCATGGTACTGCTGAAAACGTCATCTTGTCCCATAAAAAACGAGCCACCATTCAGCATCATCAGTGAAAAAATAAATAAGTTATAGTCCTGAGAATAAAGCGATGCAAAAATAATTATTTTTTCTATAAAATAGTTTTTATCGTATAAAAGCGCCAAAACATAAAAAAATGATATAAATGAGGTATTGCTGTAATCGTACTGACCCGAAGAATAAAACTTCTTTATCCATTTTACCAAACGTGGAACGGTATAAACGCCTCCCCCAAAAGAAATTCATGAATAGCTGGTTTTTGGTCATTCTGCCTCACAAAAATCGGAATAAAAAGCGATCAAAAAATGTCACATGCCTGAAAATGTTACCAATAAAAACGTCAACTTGTCCCGCAAAAAACAAGACCTCACATGACTCTGTGGACCAAAATATGGAAAAATTATAGCTCTCAAAATGTGGTAACGCAAAAAATATTTTTTGCAATAAAAAGTGTCTTTCAGTGTGTGACGGTTGCCAATCATAAAAATCCGCTAAAAACCCCCACTATAAAAGTAAATCAAACCCCCCTTCATCACCCCCTTAGTTAGGGAAAAATTAAAAAAATTTATTTATTTCCATTTTCCCATTAGTGTTAGGGTTAGGGCTAGGGTTAGGGCTAGGGTTAGGGCTGGGGTTGGGGCTAGGGTTAAGGCTACAGTTAGGGTTGGGGCTAAAGTTAGGGTTAGGGTTTGGATTACATTTACGGTTGGGAATAGGGTTGGGATTAGGGTTAGGGGTGTGTCAAGGTTAGGGGTGTGGTTAGGGTTACCGTTGGGATTAGGGATAGGGATGTGTTTGGATTAGGGTTTCAGTTATAATTGGCACATCAGGGGCTCTCCAAACGCGACATGGCATCCGATCTCAATTCCAGCCAATTCTGCGTTGATAAAGTAAAACAGTGCTCCTTCTCTTCCAAGCTCTCCCGTGGGCCCAAACAGGGGTTTACCCCAACATATGGGGTATCAGCGTACTCAGGACACATTAAACAACAACTTTTGGGGTCCAACTTCTCCTGTTACCCTAGGGAAAATACAAAACTGGGGGCTAAAAAACAATTTTTGTGGAAAAAAAAGGATTTTTTATTTTCACGGCTCTGCGTTATAAGCTGTAGTGTGTTAGGTGTCGAGTTCCCGCTTCTGCACAAGGGGAATCTCGAGCCATCTCCGCTGTGGTCTCCCATTCTTCTCCAGCCGCAGTGGAGTCTGCTCAGTCTCACTCTGTACAAAGAGTTACTGCTGCTTTTCCTGCTTCTGCCATTGAAGTCAGTGTTGGGCAGCGGCGAGCAGATGCTTTTGGGACTAAGTCATGCTTTTCTCTTTCTGAGCATGCCCAGGGCAAGATCTCCCGTTGGAGATCGAGGGTCACATGCTCAGGTACTGCAGCACATCCCATTGGTCCTCCAGGAAGGTCCTGAAAACGCAAAACTTCAGTAGCAGCTTCCCATTGGTCCTTTATTGGAAGGTCCTGAACGTGCTGCAACTATATAAGCTGTGCATGACCGCACGGCCATGCGCTAGTATAGACTTGATAATGTGTGTGTCTTGATGGATGTATGTCAATGGATGAAAGCTCCTAGATCATTCCCATTCCTAGTGTTGTTGACTGGTCGCGAATGAACGATTGCTATCTAGCGCCCGACTTAGCCATCAGCACGTAAACACACAATACAGCGTCTTATTGCTGTGACCGCCAGTGCGGCGCCGTGCACTTTCACAGCACTTTCCTGATCCAAGCCTGGGTGGTTAGTGGCATTCGCCAGTGCGGCACTGCATGCACTCTCGTGCTTCTATTGCTGTCACTCTGACACCCCAGTAGCGATGTCGAGCGCATGAGGTCTATGTACTCAAATCCTGTGTCTTGGGATTGAGTTCTGAGACTCCTTGCTTGCGCTCTTGGTGCGGTACCGCGGCCCTGTGACGCAACAGGGTTCGCTTCTTTCACACAGGGTGAGGTTAACCCGTGTGTGTATACACATTGTACCCCCATATAGTCCGTCATTACTTGGCAGCAGGTTCCATCTCTGCACGGTGGACCCCGGGCTGCGAACGCACCTTACTCTATCTGTCTTATTATTTGGTGCGTTCCGCTAGCCCTAACATAGTGAAACACTTGGGGGCTCAAAGTGCTCACCACACATCTAGATAAGTTCCTTAGGGGGTCTACTTTCCAAAATGGTGTCACCTGTGGGGCGTTTCAATGTTTAGGCACATCAGTGGCTCTCTAAACGCAGCATGGTGTCCCATCTCAATTCCTGTCAAGTTTGCATTGAAAAGTCAAACGGCGCTCCTTCTCTTCCGAGCTCTCCCATGCGCCCAAACAGTGGTTTACCCCCACATATGGGGTATCAGCGTACTCAGGACAAATTGTACAACAACTTTTGGGGTCCAATTTATTCTCTTACCCTTGGGAAAATAAAAAATTGGGGGCAAAAAGATAATTTTCGTGAAAAAATATGATTTTTTATTTTAACGGCTCAGTATTATAAACTTCTGTGAATCACTTATTGGGTCAAAGTGCTCACCATGCATCTAGATAAGTTCCTTAGGGGGTCTACTTTCCAAAATGGTGTTACTTGTGGGGGATTTCAATGTTTAGGCACATCAGTGGCTCTCTAAACGCAACATGGCGTCCCATCTCAATTCCTGTCAATTTTCATTGAAAAGTCAAACGGCGCTCCTTCTCTTCCGAGCTCTCCCATGCGCCCAAACAGTGGTTTACCCCCACATATGGGGTATCAGCGTACTCAGGACAAATTGTACAACAACTTTTGGGGTCCAATTTATTCTCTTACCCTTAAGAAAATAAAAAATTGGGGGCAAAAAGATAATTTTTGTGAAAAAATATGATTTTTCATTTTAACGGCTCAGTATTATAACCTTCTGTGAATCACTTATTGGGTCAAAGTGCTCACCATGCATCTAGATAAGTTCCTTAGGGGGTCTACTTTCCAAAATTGTGTTACTTGTGGGGGATTTCAATGTTTAGACACATCAGGGGCTCACCAAACGCAACATGGCGTACCATCTCAATTCCAGTCAATTTTGCATTGAAAAGTAAAAGGGCGCTTCCGAGCTCTGCCATGCGCCCAAACAATGGTTTACCCCCACATATGGGGTATCGGTGTACTCAGGACAAATTGTACAACAACTTTTGGGGTCCATTTTCTCCTGTTACTCTTGGTAAAATAAAACTAATTGGAGGTGAAGTAAATTTTTTGTGAAAAAAAAGTTAAATGTTCATTTTTATTTAAATATTCCAAAAACTCCTGTGAAAGACCTGAAGGGTTAATAAACTTCTTGAATGTGGTTTTGAGCACCTTGAGGGGTGCAGTTTTTAGAATGGTGTCACACTTGGTTATTTTCTATCATATAGACTCCTCAAAATGACTTCAAATTAGATGTGGTCCCTAAAAAAAAAAATGGTGTTGTAAAAATGAGAAATTGCTGGTCAACTTTTAACCCTTATAACTCCCTAAAAAAAAATTTTGGTTCCAAAATTGTGCTGATGTAAAGTAGACATGTGGGAAATGTTACTTAATAAGTATTTTGTGTGACATATCTCTGTGATTTAATTGCATAAAAATTCAAAGTTGGATAATTGCAAAATTTTCAAAATTTTCGCCAAATTTCTATTTTTTTCACAAATAAACGCAGGTAATATCAAATAATTTTTACCACTATCATGAAGTACAATATGTCACGAGAAAACAATGTCAGAATCACCGGGATCCGTTGAAGCGTTCCAGAGTTATAACCTCATAAATGGACAGTGGTCAGAATTGTAAAAATTGGCCTGTCATTAACGTGCAATACACCCTTGGGGGTAAAGGGGTTAACACAAAAAGATCCATTATCCATTGTAAAATCGTTGTGCACCAAATAGCTCAACCTCTGTTTTGAAGGTGGGATCGACTCTTTGATTCTAAGCGCCCCCAAAGATTAGAAAACAAAAATAGCCAAAAAAAGAACATTTCTCTCTCGACAGCTCTGATCAGAAGTGATGAGCTAAGAACAGAGCGCACTGGACAGTGCATAAATTGTATTGTGCATGTTTGCTTTCAATAAAAAACTATTTAAACAAAAAAAAAAAAGAACAGAGCGCACAGTCAGTCCACATTGTAAGGAGAAAGTGAGCAATCAGAGACCAGTCCCGCCATCGCAAGTGATGTCATTTGTAGGGGTGGCGCTGGCCTCTGCTCGCTCATTCTTTACTGACACTGTACAATGACAGTGCGCTCTAAAGACGGCTTGTCGCTTCTGATCAGAGCTGATGAAAAAGCGCATTGTCACTGTGCGCTGAGAAGAACAGTTCACATTGACAAGAATCTACTGAGCATCTGTTGGAGTGGACATCTGATGTATGTTGAGTAGAGCAGGTGTCAACAGGTAACAGGATGCAGTAACGGACAGGAGGCAGAGCAAGAGTTAACAGGTTTATTAACAGGGGTATACGCCACGCAGGGAGGTAATGAACTAAGCAGGATGTACAGGGGGTTGTTATTGGCAAGATATGGATGCAGGGCGAGGTAACAGGTTAAGCAACTGATCATAAAAGGGTAAGCTTATCAGTCCGCTGGCTTCCTGGCTGCAGAGCCTTTAAGTTCCAACGGTGGTGCCTGCGCAACTGGTGCATGATGACTCCGGTTTAGTTCTGTCGAAGCTGGAGCTCCAGTTCCCGGTGATGGGGATGAGTCCTCTTTGTTCCAAGTGGGGTCCTGGCTCCTCGGTTCATCGTATGGGGTGCAGCACAGTCTGTTACACCGCCGTAGCGTGACTCATCTCGGTGGGGGTATACAGGTGAGCAATAACGCAGTTATGGTTGAGTCACCCGGTTTGTCTTAGGCAGAATGGGCACAGTATCCACTGGCCCGAAACGTCTGTAACTAGCAGTAACAGGGGCCAACGGGCACCCGTCAGAAGTCTGTCCAAAGTCAGTGTAACTGGACACAGGGAATCTCTAGCGCGGGCCTGTGCTCACACAATGCTCATAGGATGGAGCACAAACCTTCCCCTGCTGCGCGCTCTGTCTTCCCACCAAGTCTGCCCTCTCTTTCCCACATGGAGCCTTTTATCATGGTCCTGCCCCCTGCTGTCAAGTTCAAAGGTCAGTCCGGGTTGGAAAACTTTCCCCAGGCAACAATGGTGACAGCACCGATGGTTTCGAAGCCGATGCAAGAGAGGTACCCCGGTCAGGTCTGGTCTATCTTCTTACACTCTCCCTTTCCTTTTCCTCACCACTCCATGGACGAGAGTTCCTGTAAAGTACATTAACATTCTTCAATTCCTTGGACAATTTGTTGCCAAATAAATTGGTCTTGATTGTATCGGTTGGGGGGTATTCCGGCTGTTGCCCGTTCGGAGCGATGTAAGTCAGAAAGAGTAGCCGAGTCCAATTGGATAGTCTAGTCAGGTTGTACAGTGAGGGCGGGGACACGCCCATTTCCAACGGGACAGCCATTATAGGGACTGCAAGCTCTCGCCTCTCTTTGTCTCACAGGCGGCTATTCAGGATCTTCCTCTTCTTCACAATCAGAAATGTCTGATGGGGGTACTTCGGGAGCATCTTGCACCTCCTCTATTTGGTCAGGATCTCTTGACAAACAGGGTTGAAGCATGGACTATACGAGTGGAAGCGTTTTCTTCCCCTTCAGGTTGGAACTCGTAGACGGGCCCTTCGGAGTTGATTCATCGCTTCACCTGATACAGAATATTCTCCCACCGGTACTCCAGCTTATCTTGAGGGTGTTTATCTCGAACCAACACCCGGTCCCTAGCTTGAAGAGCTGTCTCTCGCAGAGGGGTAGTTTCTGAATGCTCCATTTCCTGTAATCTGGTCTTTAAAGTCTGCAGGCGATTACATTATTCTCGGACCCAGGTAGACACCCCCGTCCATGGTTAGTCCTCCTCTGGGTCCAGCTCCAGTCGGTAATGTCACTTCCTGGGCGACCGAACAACAAGGTATAAGGAGTGTAACCGATGGTGCGATGTATTCGGTTGTTGTACACCCACACTAACTCAGCTACGAATTTAGGCCTCGGGGCTGTTCTGTTTGATGAATCCTGTCATAAATCACACTCTGTGAGTATCTCCAGGCTCTTTATTCACATCATGTCTCAACCTCCATTACATGAGTTCCGAGTACAACAACATCCAACAAGTTCCAAACAAAGAATATAGAACACACATAAAAGTAGTGAGACCCCTAGAGGCCACATGAACATATAACATATTGCTACATCCTTTCTCTTTTAACTAGAGGAACAATAAAAGATACTAAACTAATGTATACTATGACAAAGTTAGAAATTAACCAAGTACGTCCAGTGAGATATAATCTTTGAGGTGCGCCGGCTTTTTGCTAATTCTGCCAGCTCTGGTAATATAAGATGTGTCACTTTCTACATCTGGTACATCTGGTAGTTCTTCTGATATTGTCTGTCTCTGGCCAGAGTCCTCACCCTGATGGTCAGCTGTCACTGTTGTTGCCTGACTTGTACTTGCTGCCTCGTTGCCTTGGGTGTCTGGATACTGTTCACAAGGCCATGAATCATCTCTTTCTTGCGTTTTCCTCAAATATCTTCGATTCCTCCTTAGTCTTCTTCCGTCGTCTGTTAGAATTTCGTAAGACCGAGGTCCCAGTTTCTGGACAACCTTTGCCTTTTGCCAGTGTTTGTCAAATGTGGTGCTTGGCTGCAGCCGAATGTTGTCATTTCTCTCGAGCTCAGGCAGATCCTTTGCAGATTTATTGTAATAGAAAGCTTGCCTAGCTTGATTCTTCTGTAATTTAGCTTCGATGTTTCCCAGCAGCTTTGGCTCTAACAGATGACTCGCAGTTGGTACTAGTGTCTTTGTACGCCTACTCATGAGCCTCTGTGCCGGACTGCTGTCTAGGCCTTGGGTGGGTGTGTTTCTATGATCCAGTATAGACAGATATACATCAGCACCCGCCTGGTTTGCTTTCTGCATGAGTCTTTTGGCCATTTTTACTGCTGACTCTGCTTTCCCATTACTCTGAGGATATCTTGGAGAAGACGTCTGGTGTTCAAATTCCCATTTCTTACTGAAAGTTTTGAATTCTTCCGACGTAAACTGTGCCGCATTGTCAGAGAAAACGATATCTGGAATGCCATACCTGGCAAAATGGGCCTTGAGTTTTTTTAATCACTGTTCTCGCCCTTGTGTCCTGCACCAAATCAACCTCCCAGAAGTTAGAGAAATAGTCCACTGTAATCAGGTATTCTTTGTCATTCCATGTGAACAAGTCTGTTCCTATTTTTGACCAAGGCCTATGTGGAATTTCATGAGGTTGCAATGTCTCCTTTGGTTGCTTATCATTGCAGGATGCACATATTTCACATTGTGCTATGTAATTTTTTATGTGGTCATTCATTCCTGGCCAATAAACTGATTCTCGTGCACGACGTAGGCATCCTTCCATGCCTAAGTGAGAAGAGTGTAATGTCTTCAATATGCCTCTTCTGAGAACTTCAGGTATAACAGCCCTGTCTCCTTTAAAGATGATTCCTTGCTGCACTGACAATTCATCTCTTATGTGGAAGAATGGTGAGACTTCCCTCGGAGCATGCTGCTTGTATTTTGGCCAGCCCTGCAAGATGACCGTCTTTAAACTCTGGAGACTTTTATCCTTCTCTGTAAACGTCTGGATTTGCTTGACCTTTTCTTTTGACACTGCAAGGTAGTTACACATATTGATGGTTTCAATGTCTTCCTCCTCATCATTTGTGACAGGAAGGTAAGCTCTGCTTAGCGTATCTGCAATCAGTAAGTCTCTTCCTGGACAGTACCCGATGTCAACATCATATTTCTGAAGTCGCAACAGCATGCGCTGTAGTCTCTTTGGGGCATTTAGTAAAAATGGCTTCTTTGTAATGCTCTCCAATGGTTTGTGATCCGACTGCACTGTTACCCGTCGACCATAGGTGTACTGGTGAAACTTCTCCATCCCAAATACCACAGCCAGTAGTTCCTTCTCAATCTGCGCATATCCCTGCTCTGTTGTTGTAAGGGCTCTGCTTGCAAATGTAATTGGCTGTTTGTTCTGCATTAATGTGGCTCCAAGGCCTTTTTCCGAAGCATCACATTGTACCCACCACTTCTCGATCTGGATCGAAGTACTTTAGGGTTGCTGTATCTGCAATGGCATTCTTTACTGCTCGGAAAGCAGTCTCCTGGCTTTCTGTCCATTCCCAGCGCACATCTTTGTGGGTTAGCTGTCTCAGTGGCTCACACATGTCTGACAGATGTCTGCAAAATTTTGAGAGATAATTCACCATGCCCAAAAATCATTGTACTCCAGAAACATCAGTAGGGGTAGGCAAATCTTGTATTGCTCTCACCTTTTCAGGATCCACTTTGACCCCAGTTGAAGTCAGTCGATGACCAATATAGGCCACTTCTGTCATTTTCAATTTGAATTTGTCCAAATTCAGCTTTATGTTTTTTTCTCTGCATCTGTCCAAAAATTGTATCATCTTCTGATCGTGATCCTTGATTGCAGATTCCATATTTTCACCTTCTCCCACTACTAGGATATCATCCGCTATTGTCTTCACTCCAGTAAGTCCTTCCAAAGCCTGCATCAATTTCTGCTGGAATATCTCTGGAGCAGGTTTTAGTCCCATGGGCATTTTCAGCCATTTAAAGCGTCCAAATGGTGAAGAAAATGTTGTCAATAAACTTGAATCTTCAGTCAGGGCCACATGCCAGAATCCATTTTTTACATCACATACAGAAAATATTTTAGCCTTTGATAAATCTGGTAGAACATCATCTAATGTTGGCATTGGGTAATGATTTCGTTTCAGCGCCTTGTTGAATGGCTTAGGATCAATACATATTCTTAACTTGCCCGATGGTTTCTGCACTATGACCAAACTGCTGATCCAATCTGTGCTCTTATAGACTGGTGCTATCATGCCTCTTCTTTGTAGATCTTGCAGTTCTACTTTCAGCGGTTGCATTAAAGCTACAGGCACTCTTCTTGTAGGTAATCTGGTGGGCTGTACTGTGTTGTCAATTTCTAGCCTGTATTTACCTTCAAAGCATCCATCACCTTCAAATACATCAGCATACTCTGCTTTTATTTTCTGCATGTCCAAGTTGTGCTCTGCATTTAGTTTTGGATTTTGTATATCCTGGGCAACTTCAACAGACATAATGTTCTGAGACTGTACTTTTATTAAGTCCATTGCCTGAACTGCTTTTACTCCCAGTAATGGTACATGGTTACTACCCCGTAACACGGTAAATTCAACTCTATAACTCTTTCTGTTACATGGGTTTCGTATTTTTAGCTTACATGTCCCCATTGGTTTCAGAACACTTTTGTTGTACATCACCAGTACCTTGTCAGTTGGCTCAATAGAAACCTGTTTGTTTAGCAGATCAAATTAAATTACATTGCAGCTTGCTCCACAATCCAGCTGAAATCTAATGGGCTTCTCATCCAACAGGAATGTTGCATAAAGCTGCTTGGCATCCTTCACTACTGACTGCCCGACTACATTGACTTTCTCTGTTGTAGACTGCATTTGTAGCCATGTAATGTCCTCTGCACTGTCAGTGTCTGGTGTCACAGTGTGAAGCTGTCTGTACTGTTTGCCTCTTCCTTGCCTGCAGACAGCAGAGGAATGATTCTTCTTGCCACATGACCTGCAGGTTTCCCCATATGCTGGACACTTGGTTTTGTCTCTCTCATGTCTTTTCCCACAATACTTGCAGTGGACAGTGTTTATAGGGTAGTCTGGTCCTGTCTTTCCTTTCATAGATACTGTATGTACCTTGTCATCATCATTCTCACTGGTGCCTGCCATCATCTTCAGGCTGTGCTTTGTGAGCTCAGCAGCCCTGCAGATTTGCATACATTTCTCTAAAGTCATGCCTTCCTCTCTCAATAATCTTTCTTTGAGATGACTGTCCTTTATGCCACACACCATTCTGTCCTTGATTAGACTGTCCCTGATCTCTCCAAAGCCACATGTTTCTGCAAGTCTCCTCAGCTCTGTCAGATATCTGTCCACATTTTCACCATCCTTCTGATGTCTTGTGAAAAACTTCTATCTTTCCACTGTCTCATTCTTCTTTGGGTCACAGTGTTTATCAAATGCCTGCACAATGTCTGCTAGGAGGAGGTTGTCTGTGTCTGGGAGCAAGGTGTGGGCTAATTCTCTGCCATTTTCCCCAATTAGGTAATAAAACAGCTTTACTTTCCGTTTGTCATCAGTGGGGCCCACAGTCAGATCCACATACAGTGTAAACTCTTCCTTCCAATGTCTCCAAGTCTGGGACAGATTACATGAAGTGACATCCAGTCTCTGAGGGGGCTTCAGACCAGTCTCCATTTTTTCTGTACTGTCAGGGAATCTGTACTTACAGTTGCAGTGATCTGTGCAGTTCCAGCCTCATATAAGCTCTAAGAATTTGCAGGTTCTATCCCACCGCTGCCACCATGTTCTGTTTGATGAATCCTGTCATAAATATAACATATTGCTACAGGGGCTCTTCCTCCAGCGTTCTTAACATCTGTATAAGAGTGCGGTTGAACTGTTCACAGGCTCTATTTCCCTGAGAGTGGTAAGGCGTTGTCCGAGATGTTGTGATCTGGTACAGATGGTGTAACTCTTCCATCACTTTCCCAAGAAAACAGGCATCTTGATCAGAGTGAATTTGCTTCGCGGGCAGCGGTACACCTAAATGAAATTCTTGCAAATGGCAAGAATAGATCTCAAGCAGCTTGGATTGTGGCCTCTCCACTCTTCCTCCAGACTCTGGGACCTTGATTTCCAAGGTCTAGTGTTAAGTACCCACAATTAATTATGGTTTTGGGAGCCATGTCATCTGCTAGTATAGGTCCACTGTGTTTTATCAAGACCAAAGTCATGTCAAGATGGGACGCTGCGGGTATTAATTCATTGGGAGACCTTATAGATGACTTTGGCTTAATTCCATTTAATGATATCCTGACTTCTCATCCATCCCTGAGGGAGGCCTTTAATAAATACCTTCAAGTTAGGCATTTGATTTACACTGGGCCTACTCCTTGGACTTTACCTTTAACTTTTTCCCTGAAAAGATCACTTTTCTCCTCTGGCAGGGAAAACTCGGGTTTATATACTTTTATAAGATGCTCAATAATCCCCCCTTGGAGAGAACACTCCCATACATGATAAAGTGGGAAAAATAATTGAAATTCTTTACATCCCCTCAGAAGTGGCATGATGCTATTAAGGTACCGTCACACTAAGCGACGCTGCAGCAATACCGACAACGATGTCGATCGCTGCAGCGTCGCTGCTTGGTCGCTGGAGAGCTGTCACACAGACACCGGAATGTAAGTATGTAGTGTTTTTTTTTTTTACATTTACACTGGTAACCAGGGTAAACATCGGGTTACTAAGCGCAGCCCTGCACTTAGTAACCCGATGTTTACCCTGGTTACCAGCGAAGACATCGCTGGATCGGCGTCACACACGCCGATTCAGCGATGTCTGCGGGAGATCCAGCGACGAAATAAAGTTCTGGACTTTCTGCTCCGACCAACGATGTCACAGCAGGATCGAGATCGCTGCTGTGTGTCAAACACAACGATATCGCTTTCCAGGACGCTGCAACGTCACGGATCGCTAGCGATATCGTTGTGAAGTTGGTCAGTGTGACGGTACCTTATGTCCTGTCAGTGGTGAACTGTCTGTATGATCCACTTGGGTTTGTTGCACCTCTGACTATACAAGGCAAGCTTCTGCTCAGGCACCTCTCAGTCTAATAAGGACTGGGAAGAACCACTGCCTGAAAACAGCTAAAATAGAGGTCCTGGAGGGAATCTACAAGTCAAAGGAAAGAGATCCATATATTCTCTGATGCCTCTACCGAAACTATTGAAGCTGTTGTCTATTTGAAGGATATAGACTAACAATGAAGCCCATGTCGGATTTCTACTTGGAAAGACTAAATTGGCTCCCTAACCTGAGCTCATACCCAGACTTGAACTTTATGGGGCTGTACTAGTCGTAGAGATCGTAAACTTCATACAGACCGAAGAAGTTATTCACGTGGATGACACAAGATTCCGCACAGACAGAAAAGTTGTTCTGGGCTACATATACAAACAGACAAAATGCTTATATAGTTACATAGTTACATAGTTATTAAGGTTGAAGGAAGACTATAAGTCCATCTAGTTCAACCCGTAGCCTAACCTAACATGCCCTAACATGTTGATCCAGAGGAAGGCAAAAAAAACCCATGTGGCAAAGAGTTGCACCTTGGGGAAAAAAATTCCTTCCCGACTCCACATACGGCAATCAGACTAGTTCCCTGGATCAACCCCCTATCAAGGAATCTAGTGTATATACCCTGTAACATTATACTTTTTATCAGAAAGGCATCCAGTCCCCTCTTAAATTTAAGTAATGAATCACTCATTACAACATCATACGGCAGAGAGTTCCATAGTCTCACTGCTCTTACAGTAAAGAATCCGCGTCTGTTATTATGCTTAAACCATTTTTCCTCCAGATGTAGAGGATGCCCCTTGTCCCTGTCTCAGGTCTATGATTAAAAAGATAATCAGAAAGGTCTTTGTACTGTCCCCTCATATATTTATACATTAAAATAAGATCACCCCTTAGTCTTCGTTTTTCCAAACTAAATAGCCCCAAGTGTAATAATCTATCTTGTATTGCAGACCCCCCAGTCCTCTAATAATCTTGGTCGCTCTTCTCTGCACCCGCTCCAGTTCAGCTATGTCTTTCTTATACACCGGAGACCAGAACTGCGCACAGTATTCTAAGTGTGGTCGCACTAGTGACTTGTATAGAGGTAAAATTATGTTCTCCTCATGACCATCTATGCCTCTTTCAATGCATCCCATTATTTTATTTGCCTTTGTAGCAGCTGCCTGACACTGGCCACTAGATGTGAGTTTGTCATCCACCCATACACCCAGGTCTTTTTCATTGACGGTTTTGCCCAGAGTTTTAGAATTAAGCGCATAGTTATACATCTTATTACTTTTACCCAAGTGCATGACCTTACATTTATCCCCATTAAAGCTCATTTGCCATTTATCAGCCCAAGTTTCAAGTTAAAAAAAATCATCCTGTAATATAAAATTGTCCTCCCATGTATTCATTACCCTGCAGTTTAGTGTCATCTGCAAATATTGAAATTCTACTACAAGGTCATTAATAAATATGTTAAAAAGAAGAGGGCCCAATACTGACCCCTGTGGTACCCCACTGCTAACCGCGACCCAGTCCGAGTGTGCTCCATTAATAACCACCCTTTGTTTCCTATCCCTGAGCCAGCTCTCAACCCACTTACACATATTTTCCCCTATCCCCATTATTCTCATTTTATGTATCAACCTTTTGTGTGGCACCGTATCAAAAGCTTTTGAAAAGTCCATATACACTACGTCCACTGGGTTCCCTTGGTCAGTCCGGAACTTACCTCTTCATAGAAGCTGATCAGATTAGTCTGACATGAACGGTCCCTAGTAAACCCGTGCTGATACTGGGTCATGAGGTTATTCCTCCTCAGATACTCCAGTATAGCATCCCTTAGAATGCCCTCCAGGATTTTACCCACAGTAGAGGTTAAGCTTACTGGCCTATAATTACCGAGTTCAGTTTTTGTCCCCTTTTTGAATATTGGCATCACATTTGCTATACGCCAGTCCTGTGGCACAGACCCTGTTATTATGGACTCTTTGAAGATTAAAAATAATGGTCTATCAATGACTGTACTTAATTCCTGCAGTACTCGAGGGTGTATCCCATCCGGGCCCGGAGATTTGTAAATTTTAGTGATTTTTAGACGCCGCCGTACTTCCTGCTGGGTTAAGCAGGTGACACTTAATTGGGAATTTTTGTTATCACTGATCATATTGTCTGCCATGGGATTTTCTTTTGTAAATACTGATGAAAAAAAGTCATTTAGCATATCGGCTTTTTCCTTATCCTCATCCACCATTTCACCCAGACTATTTTTAAGGGGGCCAACACTATCATTTTTTAGTTTCTTACTATTTACGTAGTTAAAGAATATTTTGGGATTATTTTTACTCTCTCTGCCAATGAGTCTTTCTGTCTCAATCTTTGCTGCCTTGATTTGCTTTTTACAGACTTTATTTTTCTGTATTTATTTAATGCCTCATCACTACCTACTTCCTTTAATTCTCTAAATGCTTTCTTTTTGTCACTTATTGCGCCCCTTACAGCTCTATTTAGCCATATTGGTTTCCTCCTATTTCTAGTATGTTTATTCCCATATGGTATATACTGTGCACAGGTCCTATCCAGGATGCTAATAAACGTCTCCCATTTTCTTTGTGTATTTTTATGTCTCAGGATATCGTCCCAGTTAATTGCACCAAGATCATCTCTCATCCGTTGGAAATTTGCCCTCCTGAAGTTTAGTGTCCGTGTAACCCCTCTACTATACATCTTATTAAAGGATACATGAAAACTTATTATTTTGTGATCACTATTCCCCAAGTGACCCCCAACCCTCATAATTGCTATGCGGTCTGGCCTGTTGGTTAATATTAGGTCTAGCAGTGCCCCCCTTCTTGTTGGGTCCTGAACCAGTTGTGAAAGGTAATTGTCTCTCATAGTTGTCAGACACCGATCACCTTTGCTGGAACTGCAGGTTTCTGTTCCCCAATCTATTTCAGGGTAGTTGAAGTCCCCCATAATAATGACTTCTCCTTGAGTCGCAGCTTCATCTATTTGCTTTATGAGGATATTCTCCATTGCTTCCATTATTTTTGGAGATTTATAACAAACCCCTATCAGTAATTTATTATTTTTCCCCCTCCCCTTATCTCCACCCACAGGGATTCTACATTTTCACTTAATTCACCTATATTATCACGCCGGATGGGTTTTAAGGACGATTTTACATATAGACACACCCCTCCCCCTCGCTTATCTGTACGGTCATTTCTGAACAGACTATAACCCTGCAAGTTAACAGCTCAGTCATGGCTCTCATCCAGCCACGTTTCAGATATCCCCTGTTATGGTCTGGTGATTATGGAGCGACATGAGACTATCTCTGAGCAGGTGGTATCTATACTGACCGCAGACCCTAAGCTCAACACACAACTAGAAGCAGCCGTGGATTGCTCCTAACGCTCCCTATGCAACTCGTCACAGCCTAAGAGCTAACTACCCTGTTGTGAATTCTGTTGTTGGGCTCCCTCCTGTGGTCATGAATGGTACTTCGGCTGGTTCTGTCCATGAACTTCCTCTGGTGGGTGTTTCTGAGTTTCACAGGTGACGAGGTTAATTCGTTAGCTGCTGCTCTATTTAACTCCACTTAGATCTTTGCTCCATGCCACCTGGCAATGTTCCAGTATTGGTCTGTTCACTCCTGGATCGTTCTTGTGACCTGTCTTCCCATCAGAAGCTAAGTTCCAGCTTGTATTTCTTTGGTTTGCCATTTTTCTGTCCAGCTTGCTATTTAATTTGTTGTCTTGCTTGCTGGAAGCTCTGGGACGCAGAGGGAGTGCCTCCGCACCGGGAGTCGGTGCGGAGGGTCTTTTTGCGCCCTCTGCGTGGTCTTTTTGTAGGTTTTTGTGCTGACCGCAAAGTAACCTTTCCTATCCTCGGTCTGTTCAGTAAGTCGGGCCTCACTTTGCTAAATCTATTTCATCTCTGTGTTTGTATTTTCATCTTTACTCACAGTCATTATATGTGGGGGGCTGCCTTTTCCTTTGGGGAATTTCTCTGAGGCAAGGTAGGCTTTATTTTTCTATCTTCAGGGCTAGCTAGTTCCTTAGGCTGTGCCGAGTTGCATAGGGAGCGTTAGGAGCAATCCACGGCTATTTCTAGTGTGTTTGATAGGTTTAGGGATTGCGGTCAGCAGAGTTCCCACGTCCCAGAGCTCGTCCTTATTATCAGTAACTATCAGGTCATTCCTTGTGCTCTTAACCACCAGGTCCATTATTGTCCTGACCACCAGGTCATAACAGTACAGGTGGCCCAAAGTACTAATGCATCTCAATAGAGGGATAAGAGAAGTTCTGAGACCATTTTTTTTTCTTTGCAGTGTGTTTTGTCTCTATTTTCCCCTTTACCTCTGGGTGGTTCAGGACACTGGTGTAAACATGGACATTCAAGGTCTGTCCTCTTGGATGGATAATCTCACTACAAGGATAAAAAACATTCAAGATTTTGTGGTTCAGAATCCGATGTCAGAGCCTAGGATTCCAATTCCTGATTTGATTTTTGGTGATAGATCTAAGTTCTTGAATTTCAAAAATAATTGTAAATTGTTTCTTGCCTTGAAACCTCGCTCCTCAGGTGACCCTGTTCAACAAGTAAAGATCATTATTTCTTTGTTACGTGGTGACCCTCAAGACTGGGCATTTTCCCTTGCGCCAGGAGATCCAGCATTGCGTGATGTTGATGCGTTTTTCCTGGCGCTTGGATTGCTTTATGACGAACCTAATTCAGTGGATCAGGCAGAGAAAACCTTGCTGGCTCTGTGTCAGGGTCAGGATGAAGCGGAGATATATTGTCAGAAGTTTAGAAAGTGGTCTGTGCTCACTCAGTGGAATGAATGTGCCCTGGCAGCAATCTTCAGAAAGGGTCTCTCTGAAGCCCTTAAGGATGTCATGGTGGGGTTTCCCATGCCTGCTGGTCTGAATGAGTCTATGTCCTTGGCCATTCAGATCGATCGACGCTTGCGTGAGCGTAAAGCTGTGCACCATTTGGCGGTACTATCTGAGCATGGGCCTGACCCTATGCAATGTGAGAGGACTTTGACCAGAGCTGAACGGCAAGAACACAGACGTCGGAATGGGCTATGTTTTTACTGTGGTGATTCCACTCATGCTATCTCCGATTGTCCTAAGCGCACTAAGCGGTTCGCTAGGTCTGCCACCATTGGTACGGTACAGTCTAAATTTCTATTGTCTGTTACTCTGATTTGCTCTTTGTCATCCTATTCTGTTATGGCATTTGTGGATTCAGGCGCTGCCCTGAATTTGATGGACTTGGAGTATGCTAGGCGCTGTGGTTTTTTCTTGGAGCCCTTGCAGTATCCTATTCCATTGAGAGGAATTGATGCTACGCCTTTGGCCAAGAATAAGCCTCAGTATTGGACCTAATTGACCATGTTCATGGCTCCTGCACATCAGGAGGATATCCGCTTTCTGGTGTTGCATAATCTGCATGATGTGGTCGTTTTGGGGTTGCCATGGCTACAGGTTCATAATCCAGTATTGGACTGGAAATCTATGTCTGTGTCCAGCTGGGGTTGCCAGGGGGTACATGGTGATGTTCCATTTATGTCTATTTCGTCTTCCACTCCTTCTGAAGTTCCAGAGTTTTTGTCGGATTATCGGGATGTATTTGATGAGCCCAAAGCCAGTGCCCTACCTCCTTATAGGGATTGCGATTGTGCAATTAATTTGATTCCTGGTAGTAAGTTTCCTAAGGGCCGATTGTTCAATTTATCTGTGCCAGAACATGCCGCTATGCGGAGTTATATAAAGGAATCCTTGAAGAAAGGCCATATTTGCCTGTCGTCATCACCGTTAGGAGCAGGGTTCTTTTTTTGTGGCCAAGAAGGATGGTTCTTTGAGACCTTGTATTGATTACCGCCTTCTTAATAAAATTACAGTCAAATTTCAGTATCCTTTGCCGTTGCTGTCTGATTTGTTTGCTCGTATTAAAGGGGCTAGTTGGTTCACCAAGATAGATCTTCGAGGGGCGTATAATCTTGTGCGTATTAAACAAGGCGATGAATGGAAAACAGCATTTAATATGCCCGAGGGCCATTTTGAGTACCTGGTTATGCCATTCGGGCTTTCCAATGCTCCATCGGTATTTCAGTCCTTTATGCATGACATCCTCCGAGAGTACCTGGATAAATTCCTGATTGTGTATTTGGATGATATTTTGGTCTTTTCGGATGATTGGGAGTCTCATGTGAAGCAGGTCAGAATGGTGTTCCAGGTCCTTCGTGCGAATTCCTTGTTTGTGAAGGGGTCAAAGTGTCTAATTGGAGTTCAGAAGGTTTCATTTTTTGGGTTCCTTTTTTCCCCTTCTACTATCGAGATGGACCCTGTTAAAGTCCAGGCCATTTACGATTGGACTCAGCCGACATCTGTGAAGAGCCTGCAAAAGTTCCTGGGCTTTGCTAATTTTTATCGGCGCTTCATCACTAATTTTTCTACTGTTGCTAAACCGTTGACTGATTTGACCAAGAAGGGTGCTGATGTGGTCAATTGGTCTTCTGCGGCTGTAGAGGCTTTTCAGGAGTTGAAGCGTCATTTTTCTTCTGCCCCTGTGTTGTGCCAGCCAGATGTTACGCTTCTGTTTCAGGTTGAGGTTGATGCTTCTGAGATTGGAGCAGGGGCTGTTTTGTCGTAAAGAAGTTCTGAGGGCTCGGTGATGAAGCCATGTGCTTTCTTTTCTAGAAAGTTTTCGCCTGCTGAGCGTAACTATGATGTTGGTAATCGTGAATTGTTGGCCATGAAGTGGGCATTCGAGGAGTGGCGTCATTGGCTGGAAGGAGCCAAGCATCGCGTGGTGGTCTTGACAGATCACAAGAATTTTACTTATCTTGAGTCTGCCAAACGGTTGAATCCGAGACAGGCTCGATGGTCATTATTTTTCTCCCGTTTTGATTTTGTGGTTTCGTACCTTCCGGGCTCTAAGAATGTGAAGGCTGATGCCCTGTCAAGGAGTTTTGTGCCTGACTCTCCGGGTGTTCCTGAGCCGGCGGGTATTCTCAAAGAGGGGGTAATTTTGTCTGCCATCTCCCCTGATTTGCGGCGGGTGCTGCAAAAATTTCAGGCTGATAGACCTGACCGTTGCCCAGCGGAGAAACTGTTTGTCCCTGATAGATGGACTAGTAGAGTTATCTCTGAGATTCATTGTTCAGTGTTGGCTGGGCATCCTGAAATCTTTGGTACCAGAGATTTGGTGGCTAGATCCTTCTGGTGGCCGTCTTTGTCGCGGGATGTGCGTTCTTTTGTGCAGTCCTGTGGGACTTGTGCTCGGTCTAAGCCCTGCTGTTCTCGTGCCAGTGGGTTGCTTTTGCCCTTGCCGGTCCCGAAGAGGCCCTGGACGCATATTTCTATGGATTTTATTTCGGATCTCCCCGTCTCTCAAAAGATGTCGATCATTTGGGTGGTTTGTGATCTCTTTTCTAAGATGGTCCATTTGGTACCTTTGTCTAAATTGCCTTCCTCCTCTGATTTGGTGCCATTATTTTTCCAGCATGTGGTTCGTTTACATGGTATCCCGGAGAACAACGTTTCTGACAGAGGTTCTCAGTTTGTTTCAAGGTTTTGGCGATCCTTTTGTGCTAGGATGGGCATTGATTTGTCTTTTTCTTCGGCTTTCCATCCTCAGACAATTGGCCAAACTGAACGAACTAATCAAACTTTGGAAACATATCTGAGATGCTTTGTTTCTGCTGATCAGGATGATTGGGTGTCCTTTTTGCTGTTCGCCCTTAATAATCGGGCCAGCTCGGCTACTTTGGTTTTGCCGTTTTTCTGCAATTCTGGTTTCCATCCTCGTTTCTCTTCAGGGCAGGTTGAGTCTTCAGACTGTCCTGGTGTGGATACTGTGGTGGATAGGTTGCAGCAGATTTGGACTCATGTGGTGGACAATTTGACATTGTCCCAGGAGAAGGCTCAACGTTTCGCTAACCGCCGGCGCTGTGTGGGTCCCCGACTTAGTGTTGGGGATTTGGTTTGGTTGTCGTCTCGTTATGTTCCTATGAAGGTTTCCTCTCCTAAGTTTAAGCCTCGTTTCATTGGTCCATATAAGATTTCTGAGGTTATCAATCCTGTGTCATTTCGTTTGGCCCTTCCTGCTTCTTTTGCTATCCATAATGTGTTCCATAGGTCGTTATTGCGGAGATACGTGGCGCCTGTGGTCCCATCCGTTGATCCTCCTGCCCCGGTGTTGGTTGAGGGGGAGTTGGAGTATGTGGTGGAGAAGATTTTGGATTCTCGTGTTTCGAGACGTAGACTCCAGTACCTGGTCAAGTGGAAGGGTTATGGTCAGGAAGATGATTCCTGGGTTTTTGCCTCTGATGTTCATGCTGCCGATCTGGTTCGTGCCTTTCATTTGGCTCATCCTGGTCGGCCTGGGGGCTCTGGTGAGGGTTCGGTGACCCCTCCTCAAGGGGGGGGGGTACTGTTGTGAATTCTGTTGTCGGGCTCACTCCTGTGGTCATGAATGGTACTTCGGCTGGTTCTGTCCATGGACTTCCTCTGGTGGGTGTTTCTGAGTTTCACAGGTGACGAGGTTAATTCGTTAGCTGCTGCTCTATTTAACTCCACTTAGATCTTTGCTCCATGCCACCTGGCAATGTTCCAGTATTGGTCTAGTTCACTCCTGGATCGTTCTTGTGACCTGTCTTCCCATCAGAAGCTAAGTTCCAGCTTGTATTTCTTTGGTTTGCTATTTTTCTGTCCAGCTTGCTATTTAATTTGTTGTCTTGCTTGCTGAAAGCTCTGGGACGCAGAGGGAGCGCCTCCGCACCGTGAGTCGGTGCGGAGGGTCTTTTTGCGCCCTCTGCATGGTCTTTTTGTAGGTTTTTGTGCTGACCGCAAAGTAACCTTTCCTATCCTCGGTCTGTTCAGTAAGTCGGGCCTCACTTTGCTAAATCTATTTCATCTCTGTGTTTGTATTTTCATCTTTACTCACAGTCATTATATGTGGGGGGCTGCCTTTTCCTTTGGGGAATTTCTCTGAGGCAAGGTAGGCTTTATTTTTCTATCTTCAGGGCTAGCTAGTTCCTTAGGCTGTGCCGAGTTGCATAGGGAGCGTTAGGAGCAATCCACGGCTATTTCTAGTGTGTTTGATAGGTTTAGGGATTGCGGTCAGCAGAGTTCCCACGTCCCAGAGCTCGTCCTTATTATCAGTAACTATCAGGTCATTCCGTGTGCTCTTAACCACCAGGTCCATTATTGTCCTGACCACCAGGTCATAACACTACCCCTAAAGATAGAAGCAGGAAAACTATCTTGCCTCAGAGAAAATCCCCAAAGGAAAGACAGCCCCCCACATGTAATGACTGTGAGAGGAGAAGGAAATTACATACGTAGTATGAAACAAGATTGAGCACAGGAGGCCACCTCTAGCTAGAAAGGAAAGTACAGAAAAGAGCTCTGTGCGGTCAGTAGAAAACAACTAGAAAAAGTCCACCGCAGAGAAATGCAAAAATCTCCACACCTAACTAAAGGTGTGGAGGGCAAACTCTGCTGCCCAGAGCTTTCAGTTTAGCTAAATAGATCCATACTGATAAACTGGACAAATGAGCAAAACAAGACAGTACAAAAGAACAAGTCCACAATAAGTGAACTGCAAAGGACATGGAAGGACTTAACTTAGAAGAACTTGGTCAGAGTGGCAGGAAAATCCAAAGAGCAAAGACTCCAGGCAGAGACAATTGACAACTGGCATTGAATGAGGGCTAAGGCCAGACTAATATAGCCGAGCCCAAAAGACAATCAAAGGAAACAGCTGAAAAGCTAAATCCAAGAAGCAGCAATACCACTAAAGACCACAGGAGGAGCCCAAGAGCAGAACTCACAAAAATACTACTTACAACCAAGAACGGAATTCACAACAGTACCCCCCCACTTGAGGAGGGGTCACCGAACCCTCACCAGAGCCCCCAGGCCGATCAGGACGAGACAAATGAAAAGCACGAACCAACTCGGCGGCATGAACATCGGAGGCAACAACCCAAGAATTATCCTCCTGGCCATAACCCTTCCACTTGACAAGATACTGAAGCTTCCGCCTTGAAAAACGAGAATCCAAAATTTTCTCAACCACATATTCCAACTCTGTTGTGAATTCTGTGGCAGAGCTCCCTCCTGTGGCCACAAGTGGTATTTCGGCTGGTTCTCTCTGTGAGCTTCCGTTGGTGGAAGGAAGTGGTACTGCGGCTTCTGAGCCTCCTTCCTCAGGTGATGTGGTGATGTCGTTAGACGTTTCCTATTTAGCTCCACCTGGTGCTTTGATCCTGGCCTCTTGTCAATGTTCTAGTGTGGGTCTAGCTTCCTCCTGGATCGTTCCTGTGGCCTGCTGCTCTGCATAAACGAAGTTATGCTGTGTTATTTTTTGGTTTGCTGTTTTTTCTGTCCAGCGTGCTCTTTTGTTTTTGTTGCTTGCTGGAAGCTCTGAGACGCAGAGGGTGTACCTCCGTGCCGTTAGTTCGGTACGGAGGGTCTTTTTGCCCCCTCTGCGTGGTTGTTAGTAGGGTTTTGTGTTGACCGCAAAGTTACCTTTTCTATCTTCGGTCTATTCAGAAAGTCGGGCCTCACTTTGCTAAATCTGTTTCATCTCTACGTTTGTCATTTCATCTCACTCACAGTCATTATATGTGGGGGCTGCCTTTTCCTGTGGGGAATTTCTTTGAGGCAAGTTAGGCTTGTTTTCCTCTTAGGCCTAGCTAGTTTCTCAGGCTGTGCTGAGTTGCATAGGTAGCGTTAGGCGCAATCCACGGCCGCCTTTAGTTGTGGTACGATAGTATAGGGATTGCGGTCAGCAGAGTTCCCACGTCTCAGAGCTCGTCCTATGTTTTTGGTTATTGTCAGGTCACTATTTGTGCTCTGAACTTCAACATCCATTGTGGTTCTGAATTACAATTTCATGACACAACTCCCCCTCAACCAACACCGGGGCAGGAGGATCAACAGATGGAACAACGGGCTTCACATATCTCTGCAACAAAGATCTATGGAAAACATTGTGGATGGAAAAAGAAGCTGGAAGGGCCAAACGAAAAGACACAGGATTGATAATCTCAGAGATCTTATAAGGACCAATAAACCGAGGCTTGAACTTAGGGGAAGAAACCTTCATAGGGACATGACGAGAGGATAACCAGACCAAATCCCCCACACGAAGCCGAGGACCAACACACCGACGGCGGTTAGCAAAACGCTGAGCCCTTTCCTGGGACAACGTCAAATTGTCCACCACATGAGCCCAAATCTGCTGCAACTTGTCCACGACAGAATCCACACCAGGACAATCAGAAGGCTCAACCTGCCCTGAAGAAAAACGAGGATGGAAACCAAAATTACAAAAGAAAGGCGAAACCAAAGTAGCCGAACTGGCCCGATTATTAGTTTGATTAGTTCGCTCAGTTTGACCATTTGTCTGAGGATGGAACGCCGAAGAAAAAGACAAATCAATACCCATCCTAGCACAAAAGGCCTGCCAAAACCTGGAAACAAACTGGGAACCTCTATCAGACACAATATTCTCCGGAATGCCATGCAAACGAACCACATGTTGAAAAAACAATGGAACCAAATCAGAGGAGGAAGGCAATTTAGGCAAAGGTACTAAATGGACCATTTTAGAGAACCGGTCACAAACCACCCAGATAACAGACATCCTCTGGGACACAGGAAGATCTGAAATAAAATCCATAGAAATATGCGTCCAAGGCCTCTCCGGAATGGGCAAAGGTGAAAGCAACCCACTAGCACGGGAACAGCAAGGCTTAGCCCGGGCACAGGTCCCACAGGACTGCACAAAAGCACGCACATCCCGCGACAAGGAAGGCCACCAAAAAGACCTAGCAACTAAATCTCTGGTACCAAAAATTCCAGGATGACCGGCCAACACAGAACAATGGACCTCAGAAATTACCTTACTTGTCCATCTATCAGGAACAAACAGCTTCCCCACAGGACAGCGGTCAGGCTTATCAGCCTGAAATTCCTGGTGCGCCCGCCGTAAATCAGGGGAGATGGCAGATAGAATCACCCCTTCTCTAAGAATGCCAACCGGCTCAAGGACTCCAAGGGAATCAGGCAAAAAACTCCTAGAAAGGGCATCCGCGTTAACATTCTTAGATCCCGGAAGATACGAGACCACAAAATCAAAATGGGAAAAAAATAGGGACCACCGAGCCTGTCTAGGGTTCAGCCGCTAGACAGAACGGAATTCACAACAATCCCCACCATGTCATAGTTATGCTCCAACAACATTAATTCTAATTTGTCCATTTTGTTGGCGAGGCTTCTGGCATTAGTATACATGCACTTGATGTTCCTCTCTGTACCTCTATTCTTTCTTAAATTATTAACTGTTCTAACCCCACTCCCCATGCCACCGTCATCCCATCTTCCTTATTTGTGCCCAGGTCTCTATCTGCACTATCTTCCCCTCCTATAAAATGAATACCCTCCCCCCAATCCCTAGTTTAAACACTCCTCCAACCTTCTAGCCATTTTCTCCCCCAGCACAGCTGCACCTTCCCTATTGAGATGCAGCCCGTCCCTAGCGTACTGTGTTAGTGTTCCAGAGTTGGAGGTGTTGGTTGCTTGAGGAGGCGTTTGGAGTGTTGTTCAGAAGACTGTTGCTTTGGTGATTTGAGTGCATATCATCCTCCTCCTCCTCTCCTATTTCTTTTTTCCTTCTTTTACTTCACGGTGCTTCACGCTGTTGTTTGTTAGTGCATATTAGTATGATTGGTATTTTAATTTATCCCTGTACGTCTTCCCTTGTTAGTCTTGTTTGTATATTCTTATATACTACAACTCCCCACTTTCATGGGTGGGGGAGGGGATAGATAAGGGCTGATTAAGGAGTTCAGCAAGGCACGTGGCCCAGGTATCTTCACCTTCACCATATTTAGGTATAGGGAAGGAGCTCCTAGCCCTGGGATTTCCTGCAATGGTGCCGTTACATTAATACTGGCCCAAGCCATTTTGCTCTGGCAGGGCAACTGCAGCAACTCAGCCTGGAAGTAGCATACCTACGCACTGTTGTTTTGCAGATTTCCAAACACATCTGGTATAGGGGCCATGGCTCACAGGCAACCTCTGGTGAAGCCAAGATTGCTTTGCCTGACAGGTTATCTGGGTGATGTGACAAGTTTGTTGTTTTCAGGCAGGCCTGTAAGCTTTACTTTAAATTACATCCTCACTCTGAAACCATGGAGCAAGATGTGGTGATGATAATTTCTCTCCTGGAAGACTCTCTATTAAAGGTACCTTCACACATAACGATATCGTTAACGATATCGTTGCAACGTCATGCTTTTTGTGACGTAGCAACGATCCCGCTAACGATATCTTTATGTGTGACAGCGACCAACGATCAGGCCCCTGCTGGGAGATCGTTGGTCGTGGGGAATGATCAGGACCTTTTTTTGGTCGTTGATCACCCCGCTGTCATCGCTAGATCGGCATGTGTGACGCCGATCTAGCGATGTGTTCATCGTGCAGGGCCGCGCTTAGTAACCCGATATTTACCCTGGTTACCATTGTAAAAGTAAAAAAAAAAAAACACTACATACTTACATTCCGATGTCTGTCACGTCCCCCGCCGTCAGCTTCACTGCACTGACTGTCAGCGCCGCCGGCTGTAAAGCAGAGCACAGCGGTGACGTCACCGCTGTGCTCTGCTTTACGGCCGGCGCTGACACAGTCAATGCGGGAAGCTGACGGCGGGGGACATGACAGACATCGGAATGTAAGTATGTAGTGTTTTTTTTTTTTTTACTTTTACAATGGTAACCAGGGTAAATATCGGGTTACTAAGCGCGGCCCTGCACTTAGTAACCCGATGTTTACCCTGGTTACCCGGGGACTTCGGCATCATTGAAGACAGTTTCAACGATGCCGAAGTCTTTCCCCGGATCGTTGGTCGCTGGAGAGAGCTGTCTGTGTGACAGCTCCCCAGCGACCACACAACGACTTACCAACGATCACGGCCAGGTCGTATCGCTGGTCGTGATCGTTGGTAAGTCGTTTAGTGTAACGGTACCTTAAGACTGTTGATGTATATATACTTCGGTAAGGAGGATTAGTTAATTGAAGTGCTCTCAGAAAGGAAAAAAATAATACCATAAAATTGAATTTTATTAAATTGAATTATGTTAAAAATCACCAAAAATCAAAAAAATGTAAAACAAAAACAAAAAAATAAAAACAATCAGGCAGCTATAAAAGATGCCAACCTGAAAAAACTTAATGCAATTAGCCCTAGTGTCCCCCACCAAGCCCTGCCTAAAAAAATAGATAAACACGGCACTCTGTGAGGATATGAGTTTTGGTGCTCGAGTAGGGTATCCAACCCTCAGTCACAAGTATTCAAGAATCATTGAGTGCCGGGTGATTCTTGAATACCAAGCCCTGCCTGTCAGCGGAGGTTGGCACCCTAATACATGCAAATGGCGCCCCCGCTCCACAGCGGCTATCCCTTTTGACCCTAGAATTCCCTGCTCAAAAACTTGACCACTATATCACAAATAACACCAAATGGGCTATATTGGCCCACCTAGACAAACCACCTACTATTACTAGTCAATGAGAAGTCCGTAATATCCGGGTAGCGTGGGGAAAACAAATTACTACCTCACCCAATACACAAAATTATGCCAACCATTTGGTCATAATGTGATAACAAATCCAACAAAACACAAAAAATACAATTCTTCTACAGAACAGATTAATTTTAATATTTATATTTAATGGCCAGAAAGAAATAGAGAAAGGTGGAAAAGAAGGGAGTGGAAAAAATTCCTTCCTGGCTGCGGAGGTTGGCACACTAGATTAATACGCAAAGTGGCGCCCCAGCTCACCGAAGGCTGCCCCTAAACTATTGCCTACAGCATTCCCTTTAATAGATACCAAAGTCACAATAGAACATAAAGATAAGGAAAAAACAAGGGACAGATGAAGGCAAGGGGATACTGTTATAGTGGGCCCTAGTCCCACAAAAACGCTAGTTAGAACTGCTCAGTGATAACCCCTCTATTCAAATCAATGCATCAGATCATTTTAATGAAATTTTGGGGGTAAAAAATCATGGTACAGATATAACGGTGCAAACTATAATACAGCTGCCTACCCAGGGACTCCGTGATGTATGGACCCACTATAACTTATGTCTGCTAGACCACCAATAACACCAATCATGAATGTACACAGCAGCCAGTGTGGCATTTAAATCAGTGTCCAGTTACAAAAAAATTGCACTTTGCCCATATAGAAGATCTATCTTAAGGTTATAAAAACCTGATTTTATTCTCAGACTCAATGGTAAGACACTCGAGAGTAAACTCTAGGGGCAAATTCAGCGATACCACCACTAAACTGTATATTGCACTGTGCCCAACACAAATGGATTAAATGCAGTAAACCAAGAGGATGTGACTTAGTTCATCGAAATCCATTCAATCCTTCTTTAAGAGTCTTATTGACAGCTGTAATGCAGGCACCTATTGTACCATGCCAAGAAATTAAAGACTTAATGAGTTCAGCCTCGACGCGTTTCCCTCCCATGATGCAAGTTCCTCAGGAGGCATAAGGAAAAAGCCGTGTGCTCATCCAGAGCATCAGCTGTATAGAATGTGCCTGGTTGCAGGTGTTGAGGAATTTTTTCAGGCAGTAGGTCATATGTACGACGACCCTGAGTGCATCTCCCTGGCCGAATCTCCTTCAGCAAGGAGACCGACCAGCGGAAAAGTATTGCTCCAAGTTTCGGAGGTAGTCCACAGATACTAAGTGGAATGACCCCTGTGCTCTTTAGCCAGCTCTGTCAAGGGCTATCGGTAAGGGTAAAGGATGCCTTTGGTCTGTATGAGACTCCAGTTTCTCTTGAGGCTGCCATGTCTCTGGCTATCCGTGTGGACCGCCAACTATGCCAGAGACAAAGAGACACTCCAATTTGCAGGGAGGAGGGGGTGCGGGGTCAAGGGGACAACCTAGGCCAGAGTCAACTGAGGAATCCAGGCAGTTGGTTGGGGCAACTTGTTCTTTTGATCAAACTGTAGTTTGGTGCAATCCGGGAGCGTGTTTTTTTCTGTGGTGGAAAGTAATTTTGTGGATGCTTGCCCTTCCTTATTACACCGTAAACAGCTGCAGAAAACTCCCGGTTTTGAGGGGAGGTTGGCAGCCCGGGTGTACATATTTCATCTGTGGGTAAGTCCCATTTTTTTTACTGGCAGAGATCCATTTGTGCAAAAATAAGGTGGTTATTTCTGCCCTTCTGGACAGTGAGGTGGGGTTTAATTAGATCAACGCTAGGTTTGTCCCAGTCCGGGACCTCAAGCCACATAAACTGTCTAGACCAATACCCATAATGCAACAAAAAATAGTTGTAGCAAGCATACTACATGTAGAGTACCCCAAAAGGGGTTAAATAGGATAATACCAAATTTCCATAATATATAATCTACATGTAAGTACAGACCAAATAAGGCCCAACTGTAAATATATATATATATACACCAACCAAACTCACACAAAAAAAGCAGTCAAAAGGTCCCATAAAATTACAAACTTTATTAAATATCAATTAAAAAGATATATAAAGCAGGTACACTGGCATGATTGGAGGGATGAATAGTGCCCACAGTGGTCGTAGGCGGAAAAAGAGGGCAAAATTGGCCACACACTCCTGCATAATCAGAAATTTACACCAAACTATGGCACACAGTCACTTTCAGAAATAACAAATGCAGATAGAGATCATTACCAATAACGAGGTACAACCTCATAGTACATACCGATAGGATGCAGGAGAGGAAGGGCAAAAGCCCAACTCCGACACGCGTTTCGGAGTGGCAATGACTCCTTCCTCAGGGGCATGATTACTAATACTATACTAATAGCCACAAAAACCTCTTTGACATAATTCTGTCAACATAAAAGGCTACAGTTAGCCCATTCAGCAAAAGAAAAGATCTACCCACTCAGGAAGATATGCATGCAAGGAGAAACAGGAGTTTTTAGGTATTTAAGAGTAAAAACTAGAGTTTATTGAAAATTCACATAACATGATTGTATACAAGAATAATCACAGAAAAGAGACCAGGTAAAGTGATACGTGTGCAGACAAATACCAGGGTTACCAGGAACCACCAATAGCACTTGCCCCTCTGTGCCTAGGAATCAATCCAATCATAAAGTGCATGTGCAATAGAGTATGACACAGGTAAGTTTGCCTCGCCCAAGAACATTACATGTATGGCGACCAAAATTAAAAAATGCAGCACCATATAGGGCAGACAGGTACTTACCGCGGGCAAGGGAAGTGAGAAAGCGGTCTATTGAAGATGCGAAACGCACGTCGGGCTCTCTTTACACCCGGCCCAGGACCCCCCAATCTCTGCCCGTGGTAAGTACCTGTCTGCCCTATATGGTGCTGCATTTTTTAATTTTGGTCGCCATACATGTAATGTTCTTGGGCAAGGCAAACTTACCTGTGTCATACTCTATTGCACATGCACTTTATGATTGGATTGATTCCTAGGCACAGAGGGGCAAGTGCTATTGGTGGTTCCTGGTAACCCTGGTATTTGTCTGCACACGTATCACTTTACCTGGTCTCTTTTCTGTGATTATTCTTGTATACAATCATGTTATGTGAATTTTCAATAAACTCTAGTTTTTACTCTTAAATACCTAATACTATACTAATACTATACTAATAAGAATCGTTCTTCATGAATACCTGAAGAGGAATAGTTGTTATTATCTATTACATCTGTGTGGCAAGGGGTTCTGAATACTTTGAAGAGGGTGGGGTTTAGATATATGTGTGTGGCTGATCAGAGATGTTTGGTAGGACCGGACCTGTGTGTTGGTGACTTGGTGTGGTTATACGAGAGGACATTAAGTTGAATGTTCCTTCTTGGAAACTGGGACCCAGGTTTATCGGTTCTTATATTATTACGGCCGTCGTCAATCCTATAGCATTCCGCCTTGCTTTGTCACCTACTTTTAATGTGTTTCACCTGTCTCTACTCAAAAAATACGCTGTGTCCTCTGAAACATCACGCCTACCTCCATCCCCGGCAATTATTGATGGGAATTTGGAATATCAGATAGTTGATTCTCGCTTGGTTTGCCAGTCTCTTCAGTATCTAGTACACTGGAAAGGTTACAGTCCTGAAGAGAGAAAGTGGAACCAGCCTCTGATGTCCATGCAGTCAGGTTGATCCAGTCTTTTCACATGGCACACCGATAGACTCAGGCCTGAGCTTTTAGAGGTTGCTCTTAGAAGGGGGGGTACTTCACGGGTTTACTGTGACAGCGGGGGACCAGAAGACCGTGGTGTCTGATTTCACATACTCCTGCACTGATTAATATGATGGTGAAGTGCTTCTAAACAGTGAAGGTTTCTGCTAGCAATGCAGGAGTTAATTTGTTCAGTGGAGAGCTCCTGGATCTTTCCTGCTTTGATGGTCTCAGCTGTTCAGTGTTGGCCACTTCCCTTTGTGTATATACAGTGGGGAAAAAAAGTATTTAGTCAGTCAGCAATAGTGCAAGTTCCACCACTTAAAAAGATGAGAGGCGTCTGAAATTTACATCATAGTTAGACCTCAACTATGGGAGACAAACTGAGAAAAAAAAATCCAGAAAATCACATTGTCTGTTTTTTTAACATTTTATTTGCATATTATGGTGGAAAATAATTATTTGGTCAGAAACAAAATTTCATCACAATACTTTGTAATATATCCTTTGTTGGCAATGACAGAGGTCAAACGTTTTCTGTAAGTCTTCACAAGGTTGCCACACACTGTTGTTGGTATGTTGGCCCATTCCTCCATGCAGATCTCCTCTAGAGCAGTGATGTTTTTGGCTTTTCGCTTGGCAACACGGACTTTTAACTCCCTCCAAAGGTTTTCTATAGGGTTGAGATCTGGAGACTGGCTAGGCCACTTCAGGACCTTGAAATGCTTCTTACGAAGCCACTCCTTCGTTGCCCTGGCGGTGTGCTTTGGATCATTGTCATGTTGAAAGACCCAGCCACGTTTCATCTTCAATGCCCTTGCTGATGGAAGGAGGTTTGCACTCAAAATCTCACGATACATGGCCCCATTCATTCTTTCATGTACCCGGATCAGTCGTCCTGGCCCCTTTGCAGAGAAACAGCCCCAAAGCATGATGTTTCCACCACCATGCTTTACAGTAGGTATGGTGTTTGATGGATGCAACTCAGTATTCTTTTTCCTCCAAACACGACAAGTTGTGTTTCTACCAAACAGTTCCAGTTTGGTTTCATCAGACCATAGGACATTCTCCCAAAACTCCTCTGGATCATCCAAATGCTCTCTAGCAAACTTCAGACGGGCCCGGACATGTACTGGCTTAAGCAGTGAGACACGTCTGGCACTGCAGGATCTGAGTCCATGGTGGCGTAGTGTGTTACTTATGGTAGGCCTTGTTACATTGGTCCCAGCTCTCTGCAGTTCATTCACTAGGTCCCCCCGCGTGGTTCTGGGATTTTTGCTCACCGTTCTTGTGATCATTCTGACCCCACGGGGTGGGATTTTGCATGGAGCCCCAGATCGAGGGAGATTATCAGTGGTCTTGTATGTCTTCTATTTTCTAATTATTGCTCCCACTGTTGATTTCTTCACTCCAAGCTGGTTGGCTATTGCAGATTCAGTCTTCCCAGCCTGGTGCAGGGCTACAATTTTGTTTCTGGTGTCCTTTGACAGCTCTTTGGTCTTCACCATAGTGGAGTTTGGAGTCAGACTGTTTGAGGGTGTGCACAGGTGTCTTTTTATACTGATAACAAGTTTAAACAGGTGCCATTACTACAGGTAATGAGTGGAGGAAAGAGGAGACTCTTAAAGAAGAAGTTACAGGTCTGTGAGAGCCTGAAATCTTGATTGTTTGTTTCTGACCAAATACTTATTTTCTACCATAATATGCAAATAAAATGTTAAAAAAACAGACAATGTGATTTTCTGGATTTTTTTTCTCAGTTTGTCTCCCATAGTTGAGGTCTACCTATGATGTAAATTACAGACGCCTCTCATCTTTTTAAGTGGTGGAACTTGCACTATTGCTGACTGACTAAATACTTTTTTGCCCCACTGTATATCTATCTATATAATCGTCTAAGGGTCACTTCCGTCTGTTTGTCTGTCACGGAAATCCCGCATTGCTGATTGGTCACAGCCGGCCGTGACCAATCAGCGATGAGCACAGTCCGGCCACGAATTCGCCCTTCCCCACTCCCCTCCAGTCAGTGCCCCCTCCGTACTCCCCTCCAGTCACTGCCCAATAGCGCTTTAGCAGTCCGTTAAACGGACTGCGTTACCCCGTGGCATAACGCGGTGTACTGCAGTCCATTAATGCTATTAGCCCTGTGTGACCAACTTTTTTACTATTGATGCTGCCTATGCAGCATCAATAGTAAAAAGATCAAATGTTAAAAATAATTTAAAAAAATAAAAAATCATTATATTCTCACCTTGCAGCGCCTTTCCTGCTCCACACGACGCTCCGGTCCCAAAAATGCATTGCGGCAATGACCGGAGATGACGTAGCGGTCTAGCAAGATGATGACGTAGCGGTCTTGCAAGACCGCTACATCATCACGTGTTATTGCCGCAATGCATTCTTGGGACCGGAGCGTCGCGAGGAGCATTGCTAAACGCCTGCACTGGATCCGGGGGCCGCCGGAAGGTGAGTATATAACTATTTTTTATTTTAATTCTATTTTAACAGGGATATGGTGCCCACATTGCTATATACTACATGGGCTGTTAGATACTACGTGGGCTGTGTTGTATACTATGTCTCTGTGATATATACTACCTGGGTTGTGCTATATACTACCTTGCTGTGCAATATACTACGTGGGCTGTGTTATATACTGCGTGGGCTGTTATATACTGCGTAAGCTGTTATCTACTACTAGCTATTGAACCCGTTCTACGCCCGGGTGGCGAGCATTTATATTGGTATATGGTCTCCATCCTAGTATGTGCTGCTCCATCCTGCGTCCCCATCCTGTCATGAGCTGCTTCATCCTGCGTCCCCATCCTGTCATGTGCTGCACCTATCCTGCACCCCCATTCTGACATGTGCTGCTCCATCCTGCGTCCCCATCCTGTCATGTGCTGCACCCATCCTGCGCCCCCATCCTGCCATGTGTTGCACCCATCCTGCGCCCCCATTCTGTCATGTGCTGCCTCCATCCTGCACCCCCATTGTGACATGAGCTGCTCCCATCCTGCACCCCCATTCTGACATGTGCTGCACCCATCCTGCGCCTCCATTCTGACATGTTCTGGACCCATCTTGCGCCTCCATTCTGTCATTTGCTGCTCCCATCCTGCGCCCCCATACTGTCATGTGCTGCTCCCATCCTGTGCCCCCGTTCTGTCATGTGCTGCTCCCATCCTGTGCCCCTGTTCTGTCATGTGCTGCTCCCATTGTGTGCACCTCTTCTGTCATGTGCTGCTCCCATCCTGTGCCCGTTCTGTCATGTGCTGCTTCCATCCTGCGCCTCCATTCTGTCATTTGCTGCTCCCATCCTGCGACCCCGTCCTGTCATGTGCTGCTCCCATCCTACGCCCCCGTTCTGTCATGTGCTGCTCCCATCCTGTGCACCTGTTCTGTCATGTGCTGCTCCCATCCTGCGCCCGTTCTGTCATGTGCTGCTTCCATCCTGCACTCCCGTTCTGTCATGTGCTGCTCCCATCTTGCGCCCCCGTTCTGTCATGTGCTGCTCCCATCCTGCGCCCCCGTTCTGTCATGTGCTGCTCCCATCCTGTGCACCTGTTCGGTCATGTGCTGCTCCCATCCTGCGCCCGTTCTGTCATGTGCTTCTTCCATCCTGCACCCCCGTTCTGTCATGTGCTGCTCCCATCCTGTGCCCGTTCTGTCATGTGCTGCTTCCATCCTGCACCCCTGTTCTGTCATGTGCTGCTCCCATCCTGCGCCCCCGTTCTGTCAAGTGCTGCTCCCATCCTGCGCCCCCGTTCTGTCATGTGCTGCTCCCATCCTGCGCCACCATTCTTTGATTTGCTTCTCCCATCCATATGCCCCATACGCTGCTCCATTATGGTTGATGGCCCCCATAAGACGCTCCAGTGTGCATGCCCCCGTACACTGCTCCATAAAGGTTTATGGCCCCCATAAGACGCTCCAGTGTGTATGCCCCCGTACACTGCTCCATTATGGTTTATGGCCCCCATAAGATGCTCCATAGTGTATGCCCCCGTACACTGCTCCATAAAGGTTTATGGCCCCCATAAGACGCTCCAGTGTGTAAGCCCCCGTACACTGCTCCATAAAGGTTTATGGCCCCCATAAGACGCTCCAGTGTGTATGCCCCCGTACACTGCTCCATAAAGGTTTATGGCCCCCATAAGACGCTCCAGTGTGCATGCCCCCGTACACTGCTCCATAAAGGTTTATGGCCCCCATAAGACGCTCCAGTGTGTATGCCCCCGTACACTGATCCATTATGGTTTATGGCCCCCATAAGATGTTCCATTGTATATGCCCCGTATGCTGCTGCGATATATAAAATAAAATACCATACTCACCTATCGTCGCTGGGCGCCGAGTGCTGGGGGGCCTGAGCAGGCGGGGACACGGGCGCGCTGTGAGGGTCAGGTGCCGGTATCGCCGCTAGCTCAGGCCCCCCAGCACTTGCTATATTCACCTGTCCCCCGTTCCAGTGCTGCGCGCCGCCATCTTCCGGGTCCTCTGGCTGTGACTGTTCAGTCAGAGGGCGGCGCCGACGCGCATACTCACCCTCCTGGCGCGTCCCTGACTCTCTGGTGGAGATCGCGGTGTGTGCGTTCAGTGTTTACGCATACCGCGATCTCCTGGGAGCGTCACTCTGTGGGGGCCATACTGCGCCGGCGCTTGCGCAGTCTATAAAGGCTTCGGACAGAGTGACGCTCCCAGCGTTATATTATAGATGTGGGCTGTGTTATATACTGCGTGGGCTGTTATATACTACGTGGGCTATGTTATATACTGCGTGGGCTGTTATATACTACGTGGGCTATGTTATATACTACATGGGCTGTTATATACTACGTGGGCTATATTATATACTACGTGGCTGTGCTATATACTACTATACATATTCTACAATACCCAATGCGTTACAATCGGGCCACCATCTAGTATATATATATATATATATATACACACACACACATATATATACACCGTATATACTCGAGTATAAGCTGACCCGAGTATAAGCCGACTCCCCTAATTTTGCCACAAAAAAACTGGGAAAACTTATTGACTCGAGTATAAGCCTAGGGTAGGAAATGCAGCAGCTACTGGTAAATTTCAAAAATAAAAATAGATGCTCCATACCGTTCATTATTGCCCCATAAGATGCTCCATATAAAGCTGTGCCATATATAATGCTCCATACTGGTCATTATTGCTCCATAGATGTGCCATAGAAAGCTCTGCCATATAGTGCTCTGTACCGTTCATTATTGCATAGATGTGCCATATAAAGCTGTGCCATATAGTGCTCTGCACCGTTCATTATTGCCCCATAGATGTGCCATAAAGTGCTCTGCACCGTTCATTATTGCCCCATAGCTATGCCATATAGTGCTCTGCGCCGTTCATTATTGCCCCATAGATGTGCCATATAGTGTTCTGCACCGTTCAGTATTGCCCCATAGCTGCCATATAGTGCTCTGCGCCGTTCATTATTGCCCCATAGCTGCCATATAGTGCTCTGCGCCGTTCAGTATTGCCCCATAGTTGCCATATAGTGCTCTGCGCCGTTCAGTATTGCCCGATAGCTGCCATATAATGCTCTGCGCCGTTCAGTATTGCCCCATAGCTGCCATATAGTGCTCTGCGCCGTTCAGTATTGCCCCATAGCTGCCATATAGTGCTCTGCGCCGTTCATTATTGCCCCATAGCTGCCATATAGTGCTGTGTGCCATTCAGTATTGCCCCATAGCTGCCATATAGTGCTGTGTGCCGTTCAGTACTGCCCCATAGCTGCCATATAGTGCTGTGTGCCGTTCAGTACTGCCCCATAGCTGCCATATAGTGCTCTGCACCGTTCAGTACTGCCCCATAGCTGCCATATAGTGCTGTGTGCCGTTCAGTACTGCCCCATAGCTGCCATATAGTGCTGTGTGCCGTTCAGTACTGCCCTATAGCTGCCATATACTGCTGTGTGCCGTTCAGTACTGCCCCATAGCTGCCATATACTGCTGTGTGCCGTTCAGTACTGCCCCATAGCTGCCATATACTGCTGTGTGCCGTTCAGTACTGCCCCATAGCTGCCATATAGTGCTGTGTGCCGTTCAGTACTGCCCCATAGCTGCCATATAGTGCTGTGTGCCGTTCAGTACTGCCCTATAGCTGCCATATAGTGCTGTGTGCCGTTCAGTATTGCCCCATAGCTGCCATATACTGCTGTGTGCCGTTCAGTACTGCCCCATAGCTGCCATATAGTGCTGTGTGCCGTTCAGTACTGCCCCATAGCTGCCATATAGTGCTCTGCGCCGTTCAGTATTGCCCCATAGCTGCCATATAGTGCTGTGTGCCGTTCAGTTCTGCCCTATAGCTGCCATATAGTGCTCTGCGCCGTTCAGTACTGCCCCATAGCTGCCATATACTCCTGTGTGCCGTTCAGTACTGCCCCATAGCTGCCATATAGTGCCGTGTGCCGTTCAGTACTGCCCCATAGCTGCCATATAGTGCTGTGTGCCGTTCAGTACTGCCCCATAGCTGCCATATAGTGCTGTGTGCCGTTCAGTACTGCCCCATAGCTGCCATATAGTGCTGTGTGCCGTTCAGTACTGCCCCATAGCTGCCATATAGTGCTGTGTGCCGTTCAGTACTGCCCCATAGCTGCCATATAGTGCTGTGTGCCGTTCAGTACTGCCCCATAGCTGCCATATACTGCTGTGTGCCGTTCAGTACTGCCCTATAGCTGCCATATAGTGCTGTGTGCCGTTCAGTACTGCCCCATAGCTGCCATATAGTGCTGTGTGCCGTTCAGTACTGCCCTATAGCTGCCATATACTGCTGTGTGCCGTTCAGTACTGCCCTATAGCTGCCGTATAGTGCTGTGTGCCGTTCAGTACTGCCCCATAGCTGTGCCATAGAAAGCTCTGCCATTGCTGCTGCTGCTGCAATAAAAAAAAAAAAAAGCCATACTCGCCTTTCTTGCTTGCAGCTCCCAGCGTCCGGTCCCGGCGTCTCTCCACACTGACTGATCAGGCAGAGGGCGCCGCGCACACTATATGCGTCATTGCGCCCTCTGACCTCAACAGTCAGAGCGGAGCGACGACGGGAAGATGGAGCGGCGCCCGGCGGCTGGAACGCGGACAGGTGAATATTACATACTTACCTGCTCCCAGCGATCCTGACGCTCCCCCGCCTGTCACGCGGTCTTCGGTGCCGCAGCCTCTTCCTCTATCAGCGGTCACCGGCACCGCTGATTAGAGAAATGAATATGTGGCTCCACCCCTATGGGAGGTGGAGCCGCCTATTCATTTCTCTAATGAGCGGTGCCATGTGACCGCTGACAGGAAGAGCTGCAGCACCGAAGACCGTGGGAAGGCAGGGGGAGCGCCAGGATTGCTGGGACTAGGTAAGTATGCCTCAGCGCCCTCACCCCCTCGCCCCCGCCGACCCTGCCACCCACCGTGACTCGAGTATAAGCCAAGAGGGGCACTTTCAGCCTAAAATTTTGGGCTGAAAATCTCGGCTTATACTCGAGTATATACGGTATATATATATATATATATATATATATATATATACACACACACACACACACACAGTACAGATCAAAAGTTTGGACACAACTTCTCATTTAAAGATTTTTCTGTATTTTCATGACTATGAGAATTGTAAATTCACACTGAAGGCATCAAAACTATGAATTAACACATGTGGAATTATATACTGGGCCACACAGCCCTCCATGTGCTCGCCAGAGGTAGCCTGACTGCCATTAGGTACCGAGATGAGATCCTCAGACCCCTTGTGAGACCATATGCTGGTGCGGTTGGCCCTGGGTTCCTCCTAATGCAGGACAATGCCAGACCTCATGAGGCTGGAGTGCGTCAGCAGTTCCTGCAAGATGAAGGCATTGAAGCTATGGACTGGCCCGCCCGTTCCCCAGACCTGAATCCGATTGAACACATCTGGGACATCATGTCTTGCTCCATCCACCAACGTCACGTTGCACCACAGACTGTCCAGGAGTTGGCGGATGCTTTAGTCCAGGTCTGGGAGGAGATCCTCAGGAGACCATCTGCCAATTCATCAGGAGCATGCCTAGGTGTTGTAGGGAGGTCATACAGGCACGTGGACGCCACACACACTACTGAGCATCATTTCCTTGTCTTGAGGCATTTCCACTGAAGTTGGATCTGCCTGTAACTTCATTTTCCATTTTGAATTTTAGCATCATTCCAACTCCAGACCTCTGTGGGATATTAGTTGTGATTTATGTTGATCATTTTTTAGGTTTTATTGCTCTAAACACATTCCACTATGCAATGAATAAAGATTTACAACTGGAATATTTCATTCAATGATATCTAGGATGTGGGATTTTAGTGTTCCATTTATTTTTTTGACCAGGATGTATGTATATATATATATATATATATATATATATATATATATATATATACACACATACACAAGTTTATGTTTATTTTGTTATTACAATAAATGACTTTTTATTCCGAAAAAAATGTATTTTCTGTTTTTAAACAATTTTTTTTTTATTTTTTACAATATTTATTGGTCCTACAAAGGGACTTGAACACAAGATGTCCTGTTCGCATTGGTAATATTCTGTACTTCATATGCAGAACAGGGCATTCTGGAGAGATAAGAGGGAGTGATTTCCTTCTGTCTCTATACTTGACCTGGTCACTTTGATGACAGTAAGTTAAAAATCAATTAAGCCAACATTGGCAAAACTCAAATTCCTTGGAAACAGGCAGGGAAAAGTTTTACTTCACAGAAAGAATCAGCTGAAATCCCATACTGACTTGTCTATATACTCTGATTAGTCTCTCGAGTAAAACATAAAAATGGCTCCAACCCTGTGTGAGTGCTTTGATGTTCAGTCAGACTTGAATTAAAACTATGTTTTCCAAATTCTGAACTTGAAAGTGGCTTTTCCTGTGTAAATTTTCTGATGTTTAAAGGGAATCTGTCACCTCATTTTTTGCATATAAGCTGCGGCCACTGCCATTAGGGGCTTATATGCAGCATTCTATGATGTAACCTGAAATATAAGAAAAACAAGTTAGATTATACTCACCCGGGGCGGTCCAGGTCCGGCACCTCCCATCTTCATACGATGACGTCCTCTTCCTTGCTTCTGTCACGGCTCCTGCACAGACGTACTGATTTGCTCTGTTGAGGGCAGTGTAAAGTACTGAAGTGCGCAGGCGCTGAGCCTCCCTGATCTTTCCTGCCACTTGCGCACTGCAGTACTTTGCTCTGCTCTCAACAGGGCAGAGAATTATACCTGCGCAGGAGCCACGACAGAAGCAAAGAAGAGGATGTCATCGCATGAAGATGGGAGGCGCCGCACCCGGACCGCGCCACCCATCGGACCGGACCGCCCCCTGCCCCCCCCCCCAAGTGAGTATACTCTAACTTGTTTTTCCTATCTTTCAGGTCACATCAGGGGCTTATCTACAGCATTACGGAATGGCAGTGGCCGAAGCTTATATCCGAAAAATTAGGTGACATATTCCCTTTAACAAGATCTGATCTAACAGTGAAAGATTTTTCACATTCTAAACATTAAATGGGCTTCTCCCCGTGTGAATTTTTTCATGTCTAACAAGATCTGATTTATTGGTAAAGCATTTTCCACATTTTGGGCATGAAAATAATTAAAAAATACAGAGTGGAGACCCCTCTATTCTTGATAACCAGCCTTGCTGAAGCTGACAGTTGAGGGTTGCAGCCCCCAGCTGTGAGCTTTGCCTGGCTGGTTATCAAAAATAGGGGGGAACCCATTAATTTTCTGTATTTTTGTGCCATTCCCTATAATATTGGGTCCTTATGATTACAGCTATACCAAAGATATACAGATATTATTGGTTTGATATCGGTTTTACAACTTTTCCACAAAAATTCCACATTTCATTGTTTGATTTTTCCTTTTTAGGATAAGTCACAATTTTTAATTGATTTTTCAGGGAAGCTCTAAATAATTACTTTTTTGTTTTTGGAAAAGGGAATATCGGTCAAAATACCGTATTTTCTGGCATATAAGATGACTGGGCGTATAAGACGACCCCCAACTTTTCCAGTTAAAATATAAAATCTTCTCAAAAGTCGGGGGTTGTCTTATATGCCGGGTGTCGTCTTATAGGGTGGGTGCGAAGCAATCTGCGGTCGACGTACATAGTGGGGGGGGGAGTGGTCCCGATGACGAGGTGAGGGAGCGCCTCACCAGGAAGGTGTAAGTGAAGCAAACTGTCAGCGTCTGGGATGCCAGGGGTATGCAAAAAAGAGAGAGAGCGGTGCTGTGCCTAGAAAAACACTCCTCTTTCACTCATCTGGCTCGCCCTTGTATCCTATTATCTCCTTCTCTGCCTCTGCTTCACTTACACCTTCCCGCTGAGGCGCCCCCTCACCTCGTCATTGGGACTGCTCCCCCCACAATATGCGGCAACCGCAGATTACTCCGCATCTGCCCTATAAGACGACACCTGGCGTATAAGACGACACCCGACTTTTGAGAAGATTTTCAGGGGTTAAAAAGTAGTCTTATACGCCAGAAAATACAGTAATAATATATATTTTTTATCTTGGTTCCACTACACAGCGGTCTTTTGTATACTTTCATAAAACAAATCCAAGTTTTGTAAAATTAAAGTTTTCATTTTTTCTCCCTGTTCACATTCAGAGTCCGTGGTTGGTATTAACAGCAGCATCATAGGGGTAAAGACTAAGATCAGAGCCATCTCCACTCCCATCATTATGGGAGTCAATTATGGGTATTTGGGGGGACACCTCCATGTTCTGTATTCGGTCACCACACACTGACATCAGATTATTAGGAGCTGATGGTTTCTGAGGCCAAAATTAGACAAAAACTTTCCCTTCATCAGAACCGACATCAGATGATGAGGAAATCGGCCGCTCACATAAGTAAAATTCATCTCCAGCTGGAGATTATCCTCCATATTATAAATGACGACCTGTGACCTCACATATAACAGGAGCACATCATTATCAATTCACAGTGTGCTGAAACTAATAATATTCATCTACAGACCCTCACCTGGGCGGTGGTCTGCGGGGGTCTCCTCTTTACACCGCTGATCGCCCCTCACATTAGGGGTCTCCTCTTTACACCGCTTGTTGGTGAGTTCTAGGATCTTCTGGTCACTGATGTCCTCATGTATCCGGGGGTGAGGTGGAGGCTCCAGGATTGGGCTCAGGGTTCCTCCCCGTCCTTCAGACACAGGGGCCTGACAGCGATCACTAGAGATCTTCACTACTGTGTAATCCTGAGTGCGGAGACATTAATAATATCACTACAGACATCTCCAGAGTCCATCACCTCTCCGGTCATATCCCCTGTTATTCCCATAGATAAAGAGGTCATGTGATGACAAAAGAGCCTCTCACCTCTCCGGTCATATCCTGTTATTCCCATAGATAATGAGATCATGTGATGACATCAGAGCCTCTCACCTCTCCGGTCATATCCTGTTATTCCCATAGATAATGATGTCATGTGATGACATCAGAGCCTCTCACCTCTCCGGTCATATCCCCTGTTATTCCCATAGATAATGAGATCATGTGATGACATCAGAGCCTCTCACCTCTCCGGTCATATCCTGTTATTCCCATAGATAATGATGTCATGTGATGACATCAGAGCCTCTCACCTCTCCGGTCATATCCCCTGTTATTCCCATAGATAATGAGATCATGTGATGACATCAGAGCCTCTCACCTCTCCGGTCATATCCCCCGTTATTCCCATAGATAATGAGGTCATGTGATGACATCAGAATCTCTCACCTCTCCGGTCATATCCCCTGTTATTCCCATAGATAAAGAGGTCATGTGATGACAAAAGAGCCTCTCACCTCTCCGGTCATATCCTGTTATTCCCATAGATAATGAGATCATGTGATGACATCAGAGCCTCTCACCTCTCCGGTCATATCCTGTTATTCCCATAGATAATGATGTCATGTGATGACATCAGAGCCTCTCACCTCTCCGGTCATATCCCCTGTTATTCCCATAGATAATGAGATCATGTGATGACATCCGAGCCTCTCACCTCTCCGGTCACATCCTGTTATTCCCATAGATAATGATGTCATGTGATGACATCAGAGCCTCTCACCTCTCCAGTCATATCCCGTTATTCCCGTAGATAATGAGGTCATGTGATGACACCAGAGCCTCTCACCTCTCCGGTCATATCCCCTGCTATTCCCATAGATAATGAGATCATGTGATGACATCAGAGCCTCTCACCTCTCCGGTCATATCCCGTTATTCCCATAGATAATGAGATCATGTGATGACATCAGAGCCTCTCACCTCTCCGGTCATATCCCCTGTTATTCCTATAGATAATGAGGTCATGTGATGACACCAGAGCCTCTCACCTCTCCGGTCATATCCCCTGTTATTACCATAGATAATGAGGTCATGTGATGACACCAGAACCTCTCACCTTTTCGGTCATATCCCGTTATTCCCACAGATAATGAGGTCATGTGATGACATCCGAGCCTCTCACCTCTCCAGTCATATCACCTGTTATTCCCATAGATAATGAGGTCATGTGATGACATCAGAGCCTCTCACCTCTCCGGTCATATCCCCTGTTATTCCCGTAGATAATGAGGTCATGTGATGACATCAGAACCTCTCACCTCTCCGTTCATATCCCCTGTTATTCCCGTAGATAATGAGGTCATGTAATGACATCAGAGCCTCTCACCTCTCCGGTCATATCCCGTTATTACCATAGATAATGACGTCATGTGATGACATCAGAGCCTCTCACCTCTCCGGTCATATCCCGTTATTCCCATAGATAATGAGGTCATGTGATGACATCAGAACCTCTCACCTCTCCGGTCATATCCCCTGTTATTCCCGTAGATAATGAGGTCATGTGATGACATCGGAACCTCTCACCTCTCCGGTCATATCCCCTGTTATTCCCATAGATAATTAGGTCATGTGATGACATCAGAACCTCTCACCTCTCCGGTCATATCCTGTTACTCCCGTAGATAATGAGGTCATGTGATGACATCAGAACCTCTCACCTCTCCGGTCATATCCCCTGTTATTCCCGTAGATAATGAGGTCATGTGATGACATCAGAACCTCTCACCTCTCCGGTCATATCACCTGTTATTCCCGTAGATAATGAGGTCATGTGATGACATCAGAACCTCTTACCTCTCTGGTCATATACTGTTATTCCCATAGATAATGAGGTCATGTGATGACATCAGAGCCTCTCACCTCCCGGTCATATCCCCTGTTATTCCCGTAGATAATGAGGTCATGTGATGACATCAGAGCCTCTCACCTCTCTGGTCATATCCCCTGTTATTCCCATAGATAATGAGGTCATGTGATGACATGAGAACCTCTCACCTCTTCGGTAATATCACCTGTTATTCCCTTAGATAATGAGGTCATGTGATGACATCAGAACCTCTCACCTCTCCGGTCATATCACCTGTTATTCCCATAGATAATGAGGTCATGTGATGACATCAGAGCCTCTCACCTCTCCGGTCATATCTCCAGTTATTCCCATAGATAATGATGTCATGTGATGACATCAGAGCCACTTACCTCTCCGATCATATCACCTGTTATTCCCATAGATAATGAGGTCATGTGATGACATCAGAACCTCTCACCTCTCCGGTCATATCCTCTGTTATTCCCGTAGATAATGAGATCATGTGATGACATCAGAGCCTCTCACCTCTCCGGTCATATCCCCTGTTATTCCCATAGATAATGAGGTCATGTGATGACATCAGAGCCTCTCACCTCTCCGGTCATATCACCTGTTATTCCCATAGATAATGAGGTCATGTGATGACATCAGAGCCTCTCACCTCTCCGGTCATATCCCCTGTTATTCCCATAGATAATGAGGTCATGTGATGACATCAGAACCTCTCACCTCTCCGGTCATATCACCTGTGATTCCCATAGATAATGAGGTCATGTGATGACACCAGAACCTCTCACCTCTCCGGTCATATCCCCTGTTATTCCCATAGATAATGATGTAATGTGATGACATCAGAGCCTCTCACCTCTATGGTCATATCACCTGTTATTCCCATAGATAATGATGTCATGTGATGACATCAGAGCCTCTCACCTCTGCGGTCACATCCCCTGTTATTCATATAGATAATGAGGTCATGTGATGACATCAGAACCTCTCACCTCTCCGGTCATATCCCCCGTTATTCCCATAGATAATGAGGTCATGTGATGACATCAGAGCCTCTCACCTCTCCGGTCATATCCCCTGTTATTCCCATAGATAATGAGGTCATGTGATGACACCAGAAACTCTCACCTCTATGGTCATATCACCTGTTATTCCCATAGATAATGATGTCATGTGATGACATCAGAGCCTCTCACCTCTCCGGTCACATCCCCTGTTATTCATATAGATAATGAGGTCATGTGATGACATCAGAGCCTCTCACCTCTCCGGTCATATCCCCTGTTATTCCCATAGATAATGATGTAATGTGATGACATCAGAGCCTCTCACCTCTATGGTCATATCACCTGTTATTCCCATAGATAATGATGTCATGTGATGACATCAGAGCCTCTCACCTCTCCGGTCACATCCCCTGTTATTCATATAGATAATGAGGTCATGTGATGACATCAGAACCTCTCACCTCTCCGGTCATATCCCCCGTTATTCCCATAGATAATGAGGTCATGTGATGACATCAGAGCCTCTCACCTCTCCGGTCATATCCCCTGTTATTCCCATAGATAATGAGGTCATGTGATGACATCAGAGCCTCTCACCTCTCCGGTCATATCCTGTTATTCCCATAGATAATGATATCATGTGATGACATCAGAGCCTCTCACCTCTCCGGTCATATCCCCTGTTATTCCGATAGATAATGAGATCATGTGATGACATCAGAGCCTCTCACCTCTCCGGTCATATCCCCTGTAATTCCCGTAGATAATGAGATCATGTGATGACATCAGAGCCTCTCACCTCTCTGGTCATATCCCCTGTTATTCCCATAGATAATGAGGTCATGTGATGACATCAGAGCCTCTCACCTCTCCGGTCATATCACCTGTTATTCCCATAGATAATGAGGTCATGTGATGACACCAGAACCTCTCACCTCTCCGGTCATATCCCCTGTTATTCCCATAGATAATGATGTCATTTGATGACATCAGAGCCTCTCACGTCTCCGGTCATATCACCTGTTATTCCCATAGATAATGATGTCATTTGATGACATCAGAGCCTATCACCTCTCCGGCCATATCCCGTTATTCCCATAGATAATGATGTCATGTGATGACATCAGAGCCTCTCACCTCTCCGGTCATATCCCATTATTCCCATAGATAATGAGGTCATGTGATGTCATCGGAGCCTCTCACCTCTCCGGTCATATCCCGTTATTCCCATAGATAATGAGGTCATGTGATGACATCAGAGCCTCTCACTTCTCCGGTCATATCCCCTGTTATTCGCATAGATAATGAGGTCATGTGATGACATCAGAGCCTCTCACTTCTCCGTTCATATCCCCTGTTATTCCCATAGATAAAGAGGTAATGTGATGACACCAGAACCTCTCACCTCTCCGGTCATATCCCGTTATTCCCATAGATAATGAAGTCATGTGATGACACCAGAACCTCTCACCTCTCCGGTCATATCACCTGTTATTCCCATAGAAAATGAGGTCATGTGATGACACCAGAACCTCTCACCTCTCCGGTCATATCCCCTGTTATTCCCATAGATAATGAGGTCATGTGATGACATCAGAGCCTCTCACCTCTCCGATCATATCCTGTTATTCCCATAGATAATGAGCTCATTTGATGACATCAGAGCCTCTCACCTCTCCGATCATATCCCGTTATTCCCATAGATAATGAGGTCATGTAATGACATCAGAGCCTCTCACCTCACCGGTCATATCACCTGTTATTCCCATAGATAATGAGGTCATGTGATGTCATCGGAGCCTTTCACCTCTCCGGTCATATCCTGTTATTCCAATAGATAATGAGGTCATGTGATGACACCAGAACCTCTCACCTCTCCGGTCATATCCCCTGTTATTCCCATAGATAATGAGGTCAGGTGATGACATCAGAGCCTCTCACCTCTCCATTCATATCCTGTTATTTCCATAAATAAAGAGGTCATGTGATGACACCAGAGACTCTCACCTCTCCGGTCATATCACCTTTTATTCCCATAGATAATGAGGTCATGTGACGACACCAGAACCTCTCACCTCTCCGGTCATATCCCCTGTTATTCCCATAGATAACGAGGTCATGTGATGACATCAGAGCCTCTCACCTCTCCGGTCATATCTCCTGTTATTCCCATAGATAATGATGTCATGTGATGACATCAGAGCCTCTCACCTCTCCGGCCATATCCCGTTATTCCCATAGATAATGATGTCATGTGATGACATCAGAGCCTCTCACCTCTCCGGTCATATCCCGTTATTCCCATAGATAATGAGGTCATGTGATGTCATCGGAGCCTCTCACCTCTCCGGTCATATCCCGTTATTCCCATAGATAATGAGGTCATGTGATGACATCAGAGCCTCTCACTTCTCCGGTCATATCCCCTGTTATTCGCATAGATAATGATGTCATGTGATGACATCAGAGCCTCTCACCTCTCCAGGTCATATCCCGTTATTCCCATAGATAATGAGGTCATGTGATGTCATCGGAGCCTCTCACCTCTCCGGTCATATCCCGTTATTCCCATAGATAATGAGGTCATGTGATGACATCAGAGCTTCTCACTTCTCCGGTCATATCCCCTGTTATTCCCATAGATAATGAGGTCATGTGATGACATCAGAGCCTCTCACTTCTCCGTTCATATCCCGTTATTCCCATAGATAAAGAGGTAATGTGATGACACCAGAACCTCTCACTTCTCCGTTCATATCCCGTTATTCCCATAGATAATGAAGTCATGTGATGACACCAGAACCTCTCTCCTCTCCGGTCATATCACCTGTTATTCCCATAGAAAATAAGGTCATGTGATGACACCAGAACCTCTCACCTCTCCGGTCATATCACCTGTTATTCCCATAGATAATGAGGTCATGTGATGACACCAGAACCTCTCACCTCTCCGGTCATATCACCTGTTATTCCCATAGATAATGAGGTCATGTGATGACATCAGAGCCTCTCACCTCTCCGATCATATCCCGTTATTCCCATAGATAATGAGGTCATGTGATGTCATCGGAGCCTTTCACCTCTCCGGTCATATCCTGTTATTCCAATAGATAATGAGCTCATGTGATGACATCAGAGCCTCTCACCTCTCCGATCATATCCTGTTATTCCAATAGATAATGATGTCATGTGATGACACCAGAACCTCTCACCTCTCCGGTCATATCCCCTGTTATTCCCATAGATAATGAGGTCAAGTGATGACATCAGAGCCTCTCACCTCTCCGGTCATATCCCGTTATTCCCATAGATAATGAGGTCATGTGATGACATCAGAACCTCTCACCTCTCCGGTCATATCCCCTGTTATTCGCATAGATGATGAGGTCATGTGATGACATCAGAGCCTCTCACCTCTCCATTCATATCCCGTTATTCCCATAAATAATGAGGTCATGTGATGACACCAGAGACTCTCACCTCTCCGGTCATATCACCTGTTATTCCCATAGATAATGAGGTCATGTGATGACATCAGAGCCTCTCACCTCTCCGGTAAGATGGAAGATTATCTCCAGGGTGAGGTTTATTATCCTCTCCGCCATTTTGCCTCTGTCCTTATTCATCCCTGACACATTGATCAGGAAGATTCCCGCAGAGACGTTATCAGCAGAGGATCCTTTATTGTAGGAACCTGAATGGAGAAAAGATGAAATGATAAAAACAACATAAACTTCATAGTAAACAATATGGATAAACGTTTAACCTTCATTTTAACTCTACCATGATTTTTACCACACGGTGGCGCCACACTTGCCCTGCGGACAGCACTTGGGGATGCAGGCACCGTACTGTATCATTAGTGTGGCTGGGATTTGTGGTGCCACCCAGCAGGGATTCTGTGTCTTACTGCAGAGTCGGTGGGAACACATGATGCTTCTGGGCGCATGTCCAATCTCTTGGCTGATTGGAGAACTACAAGTTGCAGTGATTCCAAGCGAGGTAGTGGAGCGAAGCGGGGGCTGAATTTCTGCATTTTAACTGCTGGGGGCTGCAGATAAGCGCATAGTTAAACACAATATCATACTATAACATTAGATTGTGAGCCCCAATGGTGACAGCGATGATAATGTGTGCACACTGTAAAGCGCTGCGGAATATGTTGGCGCTATATAAAAATAAAGATGATTAAGAGCTTAGTTTGGCGTTTTCCTGCCTTTATCTGCACGGTTTGTCCCCATTAGTTTGTGCTCCATGGTCGATGCTCCCGCGTCTTGTGAGATGTCTCCAGGCCTTGAACAGCCGTTTCAAGGTGAATATATCTGCGCCCGATGTCAGCGAGTTACATGTTCGGAAGCTGAGATAGTGGATCTAAATCTGCAGCTGGAAACACTGAGGAGCATTGAAGATCTGGAGAGTTTAGAGCTCACTGAGCGGCGCTGGCTGAGGCCAGTGATATGGAGGAGGTGGGGAAGATCAACACCCAGAAGTACATAGCCGGGTGACGGTTACTGATATCAGGAATGCAGGCCCAGGATCACTACAGCGGCCCAGGAGTGGGATCACTACAGCCGGCCCAGGAGCGGGATCACTACAGCCGGCCCAGGAGCGAGATGACTACAGCCGGCCCAGGAGCGAGATCACTACAGCCGGCCCAGGAGCGAGATCACTACAGCGGCCCAGGAGCGGGATCACTACAGCCGGCCCAGGAGCGAGATCACTACAGCGGGCCCAGGAGCGGGATCACTACAGCCGGCCCAGGAGCGAGATCTGTTATGACCTGGTGGTCAGGACTATAATGGACCTGGTGGTTAAGAGCACACGGAATGACCTGATAGTTACTGATAATAAGGACAAGCTCTGGGACGTGGGAACTCTGCTGTCCGCAATCCCTAAACCTATCAAACACACTAGAAATAGCCGTGGATTGCGCCTAACGCTCCCTATGCAACTCGGCACAGCCTAAGAAACTAGCTAGCCCTGAAGATAGAAAAATAAAGCCTACCTTGCCTCAGAGAAATTCCCCAAAGGAAAAGGCAGCCCCCCACATATAATGACTGTGAGTAAAGATGAAAATACAAACACAGAGATGAAATAGATGTAGCAAAGTGAGGCCTGACTTACTGAACAGAGCGAGGATAGGAAAGGTTACTTTGCGGTCAGCACAAAAACCTACAAAAAGACCACGCAGATGGCGCAAAAAGACCCTCCGCACCGACTCACGGTGCGGAGGCGCTCCCTCTGCGTCCCAGAGCTTCCAGCAAGCAAGACAACAAATTAAATAGCAAGCTGGACAGAAAAATAGCAAACCAAAGAAATACAAGCTGGAACTTAGCTTCTGATGGGAAGACAGGTCACAAGAACGATCCAGGAGTGAACTAGACCAATACTGGAACATTGACAGGTGGCCTGGAGCAGAGATCTAAGTGGAGTTAAATAGAGCAGTGTTGTGAATTCTGTGGCAGAGTTCACTCCTGTGGTCACAAGTGGTACTTCGGCTGATTCTCTCTGGGAGCTTCCGTTTGTGGAGGAAAGTGGTACTGCAGCTTCTGAGTTTCCTCCCTGAGGTGATCTGGTGAGGTCGTTAGCTGCTTCTCTACTTAACTCCACCTGATGCTTTGATCCATGCTTCCTGTTTATGTTCCAGTGTTGGACTTGTGTTTCTCTGGATCATTCCTGTGGCCTGCTGCTCTGCATAGCTAAGTGCTTCTTTGCTATTTGTTGCTATTTTTTTCTGTCCAGCTTGTCTATTTGTTTTGCTGGAAGCTCTGGGACGCAAGGGGTGTACCTCCGTGCCGTTAGTTCGGTACGGAGGGTCTTTTTGCCCCCTTTGCGTGGTTTTCTTTAGGGTTTTATGTAGACCGCAAAGTTATCTTTACTATCCTCGTTCTGTCTAGAATATCGGGCCTCACTTTGCTGAATCTATTTCATCCCTACGTTTGTCTTTTCATCTTACTCACAGTCATTATATGTGGGGGGCTGCCTTTTCCTTTGGGGTGTTTCTCTGAGGCAAGGTAGGCTGATTTTTCTATCTTCAGGCTAGTTAGTTTCTCAGGCTGTGCGAAGTTGCATAGGGAGCGTTAGGCGCAATCCACAGCTGCCTCTAGTTGTGTTTGGAGAGGATCAGGAATTGCGGTCTACAGAGTTCCCACGTCTCAGAGCTCGTTCTATTATTTTGGGTTATTGTCAGATCACTGTATGTGCTCTGATCGCTATGTACATTGTGTTACTGAATTGCCTATCATAACAGAGCAGCCAGCTAACGAATTAACCTCGTCACCTGTGAAACTCAGAAACACACACCAGAGGAAGTCCATGGACAGAACCAGCCGAAGTACCATTCATGACCACAGGAGGGAGCCCGACAACAGAATTCACAACAGTACCCCCCCCCCCCTTGAGGAGGGGTCACCGAACCCTCACCAGAGCCCCCAGGCCGACCAGGACGAGCCAAATGAAAGGCACAAACCAGATCGGCAGCATGAACATCAGAGGCAAAAACCCAGGAATTATCTTCCTGACCATAACCCTTCCACTTGACCAGGTACTGGAGTTTCCGTCTCGAAACACGAGAATCCAAAATCTTCTCCACCACATACTCCAAGTCCCCCTCAACCAACACTGGGGCAGGAGGATCAACGGATGGAACCACAGGCGCCACGTATCTCCGCAATAACGACCTATGGAACACATTATGGATGGCAAAAGAAGCAGGAAGGGCCAAACGAAATGGCACAGGATTGATAACCTCAGAAATCTTATACGGACCAATGAAACGAGGCTTAAACTTAGGAGAGGAAACCTTCAAAGGAACATAACGAGACGACAACCAAACCAAATCCCCAACACGAAGTCGGGGACCCACACAGCGCCGGCGGTTAGCGAAACGTTGAGCCTTCTCCTGGGACAATGTCAAATTGTCCAAAACATGAGTCCAAATCTGCTGCAACCTATCCACCACAGTATCTACACCAGGACAGTCTGAAGACTCAACCTGCCCTGAAGAGAAACGAGGATGGAAACCAGAATTGCAGAAAAACGGCGAAACCAAAGTAGCCGAGCTGGCCCGATTATTAAGGGCGAACTCAGCCAACGGCAAAAAGGACACCCAATCATCCTGATCAGCAGAAACAAAGCATCTCAGACATGTTTCCAAAGTTTGATTAGTTTGTTCGGTTTGGCCATTTGTCTGAGGATGGAAAGCCGAAGAAAAAGACAAATCAATGCCCATCCTAGCACAAAAGGATCGCCAAAACCTTGAAACAAACTGAGAACCTCTGTCAGAAACGATGTTCTCGGGGATACCATGTAAACGAACCACATGCTGGAAAAATAATGGCACCAAATCAGAGGAGGAAGGCAATTTAGACAAAGGTACCAAATGGACCATCTTAGAAAAGCGATCACAAACCACCCAAATGACCGACATCTTTTGAGAGACGGGGAGATCCGAAATAAAATCCATAGAAATATGCGTCCAGGGCCTCTTCGGGACCGGCAAGGGCAAAAGCAACCCACTGGCACGAGAACAGCAGGGCTTAGCCCGAGCACAAGTCCCACAGGACTGCACAAAAGAACGCACATCCCGCGACAAAGACGGCCACCAGAAGGATCTAGCCACCAAATCTCTGGTACCAAAGATTCCAGGATGCCCAGCCAACACTGAACAATGAATCTCAGAGATAACTCTACTAGTCCATCTATCAGGGACAAACAGTTTCTCCGCTGGGCAACGGTCAGGTCTATCAGCCTGAAATTTTTGCAGCACCCGCCGCAAATCAGGGGAGATGGCAGACAAAATAACCCCCTCTTTGAGAATACCCGCCGGCTCAGGAACACCCGGAGAGTCAGGCACAAAACTCCTTGACAGGGCATCAGCCTTCACATTCTTAGAGCCCGGAAGGTACGAAACCACAAAATCAAAACGGGAGAAAAATAACGACCATCGAGCCTGTCTCGGATTCAACCGTTTGGCAGACTCAAGATAAGTCAAATTCTTGTGATCTGTCAAGACCACCATGTGATGCTTGGCTCCTTCCAGCCAATGACGCCACTCCTCGAATGCCCACTTCATGGCCAACAATTCACGATTACCAACATCATAGTTACGCTCAGCAGGTGAAAACTTTCTAGAAAAGAAAGCACATGGCTTCATAACCGAGCCATCAGAACTTCTTTGCGACAAAACAGCCCCTGCTCCAATCTCAGAAGCATCAACCTCAACCTGAAACGGAAGCGAAACATCTGGCTGGCACAACACAGGGGCAGAAGAAAAACGACGCTTCAACTCCTGGAAAGCCTCTACAGCCGCAGAAGACCAATTGACCACATCAGCACCCTTCTTGGTCAAACCAGTCAACGGTTTAGCAACAGTAGAAAAATTAGCGATGAAGCGCCGATAAAAATTAGCAAAGCCCAGGAACTTTTGCAGGCTCTTCACAGATGTAGGCTGAGTCCAATCGTAAATGGCCTGGACTTTAACAGGGTCCATCTCGATAGTAGAAGGGGAAAAAATGAACCCCAAAAATGAAACCTTCTGAACTCCAAAGAGACACTTTGACCCCTTCACAAACAAGGAATTCGCACGAAGGACCTGGAACACCATTCTGACCTGCTTCACATGAGACTCCCAATCATCCGAAAAGACCAAAATATCATCCAAATACACAATCAGGAATTTATCCAGGTACTCTCGGAAGATGTCATGCATAAAGGACTGAAATACTGATGGAGCATTGGAAAGCCCGAATGGCATAACCAGGTACTCAAAATGGCCCTCGGGCATATTAAATGCCGTTTTCCATTCATCGCCTTGTTTAATACGCACAAGATTATACGCCCCTCGAAGATCTATCTTGGTGAACCAACTAGCCCCTTTAATACGAGCAAACAAATCAGACAGCAACGGCAAAGGATACTGAAATTTGACTGTAATTTTATTAAGAAGGCGGTAATCAATACAAGGTCTCAAAGAACCATCCTTCTTGGCCACAAAAAAGAACCCTGGTCCTAACGGTGATGACGACGGGCGAATATGGCCTTTCTTCAAGGATTCCTTTATATAACTCCGCATAGCGGCGTGTTCTGGCACAGATAAATTGAACAATCGGCCCTTAGGAAACTTACTACCAGGAATCAAATTAATTGCACAATCGCAATCCCTATAAGGAGGTAGGGCACTGGCTTTGGGCTCATCAAATACATCCCGATAATCCGACAAAAACTCTGGAACTTCAGAAGGAGTGGAAGACGAAATAGACAAAAATGGAACATCACTATGTACCCCCTGGCAACCCCAGCTGGACACAGACATAGATTTCCAGTCCAATACTGGATTATGAACCTGTAGCCATGGCAACCCCAAAACGACCACATCATGCAGATTATGCAACACCAGAAAGCGGATATCCTCCTGATGTGCAGGAGCCATGCACATGGTCAATTGGGTCCAATACTGAGGCTTATTCTTGGCCAAAGGCATAGCATCAATTCCTCTCAATGGAATAGGATACTGCAAGGGCTCCAAGAAAAAACCACAGCGCCTAGCATACTCCAAGTCCATCAAATTCAGGGCAGCGCCTGAATCCACAAATGCCATAACAGAATAGGATGACAAAGAGCAAATCAGAGTAACAGAGAATAGAAATTTAGACTGTACCGTACCAATGGTGGCAGACCTAGCGAACCGCTTAGTGCGCTTAGGACAATCGGAGATAGCATGAGTGGAATCACCACAGTAAAAACATAGCCCATTCCGACGTCTGTGTTCTTGCCGTTCAGCTCTGGTCAAAGTCCTATCACATTGCATAGGCTCAGGCCCATGCTCAGATAGTACCGCCAAATGGTGCACAGCTTTACGCTCACGCAAGCGTCGATCGATCTGAATGGCCAAGGACATAGACTCATTCAGACCAGCAGGCATGGGAAACCCCACCATGACATCCTTAAGGGCTTCAGAGAGACCCTGACACAGAGCCAGCAAGATTTTCTCTGCCTGATCCACTGAATTAGGTTTGTCATAAAGCAATCCAAGCGCCAGGAAAAACGCATCAACATCACGCAATGCCGGATCTCCTGGCGCAAGGGAAAATGCCCAGTCTTGAGGGTCACCACGTAACAAAGAAATAATGATCTTTACTTGTTGAACAGGGTCACCTGAGGAGCGAGGTTTCAAGGCAAGAAACAATTTACAATTATTTTTGAAATTCAAGAACTTAGATCTATCACCAAAAAAAAAAATCAGGAATTGGAATCCTAGGCTCTGACATCGGATTCTGAACCACAAAATCTTGAATGGTTTGTATCCTTGTAGTGAGATTATCAATCCAAGAGGACAGACCTTGAATGTCCATGTTTACACCAGTGTCCTGAACCACCCAGAGGTAAAGGGGAAAATAGAGACAAAACACATTGCAAAGAAAAAAAAATGGTCTCAGAACTTCTCTTTTCCCTCTATTGAGATGCATTAGTACTTTGGGCCACCTGTACTGTTATGACCTGGTGGTCAGGACTATAATGGACCTGGTTGTTAAGAGCACATGGAATGACCTGATAGTTACTGATAATAAGGACAAGCTCTGGGACGTGGGAACTCTGCTGACCGCAATCCCTAAACCTATCAAACACACTAGAAATAGCCGTGGATTGCGCCTAACGCTCCCTATGCAACTCGGCACAGCCTAAGAAACTAGCTAGCCCTGAAGATAGAAAAATAAAGCCTACCTTGCCTCAGAGAAATTCCCCAAAGGAAAAGGCAGCCCCCCACATATAATGACTGTGAGTAAAGATGAAAATACAAACACAGAGATGAAATAGATTTAGCAAAGTGAGGCCCGACTTACTGAATAGACCGAGGATAGGAAAGGTTACTTTGCGGTCAGCACAAAAACCTACAAAAAGACCACGCAGAGGGCGCAAAAAGACCCTCTGCACCGGCTCATGGTGCGGAGGCGCTCCCTCTGCGTCCCAGAGCTTCCAGCAAGCAAGACAACAAATTAAATAGCAAGCTGGACAGAAAAATAGCAAACCAAAGAAATACAAGCTGGAACTTAGCTTCTGATGGGAAGACAGGTCACAAGAACGATCCAGGAGTGAACTAGACCAATACTGGAACATTGACAGGTGGCCTGGAGCAGAGATCTAAGTGGAGTTAAATAGAGCAGCCAGCTAACGAATTAACCTCGTCACCTGTGAAACTCAGAAATACCCACCAGAGGAAGTCCATGGACAGAACCAGCCGAAGTACCATTCATGACCACAGGAGGGAGCCCGACAACAGAATTCACAACAGAGATCACTACAGCCGGCCTAGGAGCGGGATCACTACAGCCGACCCAGGAGCGGGATCACTACAGCCGGCCCAGGAGCGGGATCACTACAGCCGGCCCAGGAGTGGGATCACTACAGCCGGCCCAGGAGCGAGATCACTACAGCCGGCCCAGGAGCGAGATCACTACAGCGGGCCCAGGATCACTACAGCGGCCCAGGAGCGAGATCACTACAGCCGGCCCAGGAGGAGGATCACTACAGCGGCCCAGGATCACTACAGCCGGCCCAGGAGCAGGATCACTACAGCCGGCCCAGGAGTGAGATCACTACAGCCGGCCCAGGAGCGGGATCACTACAGCCGGCCCAGGAGTGAGATCACTACAGCCAGCCCAGGAGCGGGATCACTACAGCGGCCCAGGAGTGAGATCACTACAGCCGACCCAGGAGCGGGATCACTACAGCCGGCCCACGAGCGAGATCACTACAGCCGGCCCAGGAGCAGGATCACTACAGCGGCCCAGGAGCGGGATCACTACAGCGGGCCCAGGAGTAGGATCACTACAGCGGCCCAGGAGTGAGATCACTACAGCCGGCCCAGGAGCAAGATCACTACAGCCGGCCCAGAAGCGAGATCACTACAGCGGGCCCAGGATCACTACAGCGGCCCAGGAGCGAGATCACTACAGCCAGCCCAGGAGCAGGATCACTACACTTGTTGTGAATTCTGTTATCGAACTCCCTCCTGTGGTCATGAATGGTACTTCGGCGAGTTCTGTCCATGGACTCCCTCTGGTGGCTGTGAGTGGAGCTGCTGCTTCTGAGGTTCCTTCCACAGGTGACTTAGGTTATTCTTTGGCTGGCTGCTCTATTTAACTCCACTCATATCGTTACTCCATGCCAGCTGTCAATGTTCTTGTACTGGTTCAGTTCGCTCCTGGATCTTTCTGGTGACCTGTCTACTCCAGCAGAAGCTAAGTCCCTGCTAGTTAATTATTTGCTTATTGTTTTCTTGTCCAGCTTGCTATCATGATTTTGCCTTGCTAGCTGGAAGCTCTGGGATGCAGAGTGGCACCTCCGCACCGTGAGTCGGTGCGGAGGTCTTTTTGCACACTCTGCGTGGTCTTTTGTAGTTTTTTGTGCTGACCGCAAAGTTACCTTTCCTATCCTCTGTCTGTTTAGTAAGTCTGGCCTCCCTTTGCTGAAACCTATTTCATTTCTGTGTTTGTGACTTTCATCTTTACTCACAGTCAATATATGTGGGGGGCTGCCTTTTCCTTTGGGGAATTTCTCTGAGGCAAGGTAGGCTTTATTTTCTATCTTTAGGGCTAGTTAGCTCTTAGGCTGTGAAGAGGCGTCTAGGCAGAGTTAGGTAGCTCCACGGCTATTTTTAGTGTGTGTGATAGGATTAGGGATTGCGGTCAGCAGAGCTCCCACTTCCCAGAGCTTGTCCTGTGTTAGTTTAACCATCAGGTCGTTCCGGGTGCTCCTAACCACCAGGTCCATAACAGTACTTATGGCCCAAAGTGTTGATGCATCTCAATAGAGGGATAAGAGAAGTTCTGAGACCATTTTTTTTTTCTCTGCAGTGTGTTTTGTCTTTCTTTTCCCCTTAACCTCTGGGTGGTTCAGGACACAGGTGTAGATATGGACATTCAAGGTCTGTCCTCTTGTGTGGATCATCTCACTGCAAGGGTACAAAACATTCAAGATGTTGTGGTTCAGAATCCGATGTCAGAGCCTAGGATTCCAATTACTGATTTGTTTTCTGGGGATAGATCTAAGTTCCTGAATTTCAAGAATAATTGTAAACCGTTTCTTGCTTTGAAACCCCGCTTTTCTGGTGACCCCGTTCAACAAGTAAAAATCATTATTTCTTTGTTACGTGACGACCCTCAAGACTGGGCATTTTCCCTTGCACCAGGAGATCCTGCATTGCGTGATGTAGATGCGATTTTTCTGGCGCTTGGATTGCTTTATGATGAACCAAATTCAGTGGATCAGGCAGAGAAAATCTTGCTAGCTTTGTGTCAGGGTCAGGATGAAGCGGAGGTATATTGTCAGAAGTTTAGAAAGTTGTCTGTGCTTACTCAGTGGAATGAGTGTGCCCTGGCGGTAATTTTTAGAAAGGGTCTTTCTGAAGCCCTTAAGGATGTCATGGTGGGATTTCCCATGCCTGCTGGTCTGAATGAGTCTATGTCCTTGGCCATTCAGATCGATCGGCGCTTGCGTGAGCGCAAAGCTGTGCACCATTTGGCGGTATTCTCTGAGCATAGGCCTGAGCCTATGCAATGTGATAGGACTTTGACCAGAGCTGAACGGCAAGAACACAGACGTCGGAATGGGCTGTGTTTTTACTGTGGTGATTCAACTCATGCTATCTCCGATTGTCCTAAGCGCACTAAGCGGTTCGCTAGGTCTGTCACCATTGGTACGGTACAGTCTAAATTTCTTTTGTCCGTTACTCTGATTTGCTCTTTGTCATCCTATTCTGTTATGGCATTTGTGGATTCAGGCGCTGCCCTGAGGCTGGTTTCACACTTGCGTTTCAAAACGCAGCATTTTAAACGCAAACGCATTTGGTGCAAAAACGCGTTTAAACGCGTCTTTTCCTGCGTTTGCGTTTTTGAAACGCATGATGAGAAGTGTGTGACAGCTGCCAATCATCAAAATCAACTAGAAAAGCCACCATAAACATAAATACTTAGGGTTAGGATCCCTAGTAACCCTAGGGATCCTAACCCTAACCCAAACTCTAATCCTAGGGATCCTAACCCTAACACAAACCCTAACAATAGGGATCCTTACCCTAACCCTAACACAAACCCTAACCCTAGGGATCCTAACCCTAACCCTAACACAAACCCTAACCCTAGGGATCCTAACCCTAACCCAAAACTCTAACCCTAACCATAACACAAACCCTAACCCTAGGGATCCAAACCCTAACCCTAGGGATCCTAACCCTAACACAAACTCTAACCCTAACCCTAACACAAACCCCTAACCCTAGGGATCCTAACCCTAACACAAACCCTAGAGATCCTAACCCTAACTCTAACACAAACCCTAACCCTAGGGATCCTAACCCTAACCCTAACACAAACCCTAGAGATCCTAACCCTAACTCTAACACAAACCCTAACCCTAGGGATCCTAACCTAACACAAACTCTAACCCTAACCCTAACACAAACCCTAACCCTAGGGATTCTAACCCTAACACAAACCCTAACCCTAGGGATCCTAACCCTAACCCTAACACAAACCCTAACCCTAGGGATCCTAACCCTAACCCAAACTCTAACCCTAACCATAACACAAACCCTAACCCTAGGGATCCAAACCCTAACCCTAGGGATCCTAACCCTAACACAAACTCTAACCCTAACCCTAACACAAACCCTAACCCTAGGGATCCTAACCCTAACACAAACCCTAGAGATCCTAACCCTAACTCTAACACAAACCCTAACCCTAGGGATCCTAACCCTAACCCTAACACAAACTCTAACCCTAGGGATCCTAACCCTAACCCTAGGGATCCTAACCCTAACACAAACTCTAACCCTAACCCTAACACAAACCCTAACCCTAGGGATCATAACCCTAACACAAACCCTAGAGATCCTAACCCTAACTCTAACACAAACCCTAACCCTAGGGATCCTAACCCTACACAATCTAGAGATCCTAACCCTAACTCTAACACAAACCCTAACCCTAGGGATCCTAACCCTAACCCTAATACAACCTAGAGATCCTAACCCTAACTCTAACACAAAACCCTAACCCTAGGGATCCTAACCCTAACCCTAACACAAACTCTAACCCTAACCCTAACACAAACCCTAACCCTAGGGATTCTAACCCTAACACAAACCCTAACCCTAGAGATCCTAACTCTAACCCTAACACAAACCCTAACCCTAGGGATCCTAACCCTAACACAAACTCTAACCATAACCCTAACACAAACCCTAACCCTAGGGATCCTAACCCTAACCCTAACACAAACCCTAACCCTAGGGATCCTAACCCTAACCCAAACCCTAACCCTAGGGATCCTAACACTAACCCCTAACACAAACTCTAACCCTAACACAAACCCTAACCCAAACTCTAACCCTAACCCTAGGGATCCTAAACCTAACACAAACCCTAACCCGAACCCTAGGGTTCCTAACCCTAACACAAACCCTAACCCTAGAGATCCTAACCCTAACACAAACTCTAACCATAACCCTAACCCTAACACAAACCCTAACCCTAGAGATTCCTAACCCTAACCCTAACACAAACTCTAACCCTAACCCCAACACAAACCCTAACCCTAGGGATCCTAACTCTAACCCTAACACAAACTCCAACCCTAACACAAACCCTAACCCTAGGGATCCTAACCCTAACCCTAACACAAACCCTAACCCTAACACAAACTCTAACCCTAACCCTAAAACACAGACTCTAACCCTAGGGATCCTAACCCTAACACAAACACT